>NW_008582187.1:32906-72107 GCF_000691845.1 Merops nubicus
GATGTGTGTTTCTGTATCACCTAGCTAACTATGAGTTGTGTCCCAAGTCCCTTCTGCTCTTCCTCCTCCCCTTTTTCTCCCATGACTCCTTGAGTACACAGGCTAGGAGACTCTTAGGACTGGTGTCTTAGGGCAGGGGTATGAAGCTTCTTCTCATTTTGTTTTTAATTTATGGCTTAGCAGATATTTTGTTGCAGAACAATGCTATGATCTATAAAACCATCATAAAAAATTAAAATAGAGGTTTTCATGGCCAGAGCGAAGATGATGTTGGACTTTGGCATCAAGACTCATGTGAATTGGGTGTTTACTAGCCAGTATCCATTGTTTTATAAAGAAGGGATGATATAATGGTGATGACCAACCTGCAAAATGTTGAGTATATGGTTCTTAGCGGTGCTTTATGTGAAATTCAGGTCAGCGAGCAAAATCAGCACAATGTACCTTTCTGGTTCTTTTTATAAAATGATTATAGGGTCATAAACAGTTTTGGTTTTGGCTTTTCATTGGTAAGAAGTGTTGTATTATGTTGTGTTATGGCATTCACCTAAATGATTTTCTACATAGTTCTTTGGACTTCAGAATAGGTAACTTGTTCATCTGTCCTGATGCTTGTTCACTTTGCTTACTCTTACATCATGCATTCTTTTGTATTGCAGCTAAAAAATCCAGCCTGTGGTGCTGCATTGTATTCTCAAAATTTTATCAAGTGAGTGAGCTAGTGGGCAGGAAGACTTCTGCTACAGCTCAAAGGCCTGATGCTCTTTCTCCTACCCTTAACAACTAGGAGGCATCTTAGAGGGAAGAGCAGCTGTTTAGTAACAGAACTTCCCTTTTACTGCCAGCAAACTAATACATCCATAAAAATAGTGTTCTTAGTGTATTCTTTTAAGAGAATAAAATGAGCCACCTAGTTCTACTGTTGATCCATTTGCTGTTGATGAGTGGAAATATTTGTCAGAAACATGTGGCAAGGTTACAATCTACTTTTGAGTGTTTGTGGAGTTTTTGTCTTTTCCCTTCATTTTTTTCCCAGTGAAGAGGAGAAAAATGGAAAAGGAATTGCAGTCACTTGGGAGCACTAGTTCTTTTTAAGAAGAGCAGCTTCTGTAGCAGAGTGATTTCCACCCCCAACTCCCTTTGATTTTTGGAGGAAAAATGATGCAAACTGTGTGAGGGAGAACTGTGGTAATTGGAAGGGTGACAGAAGATGGTCGGGGAGTGGAAGCGTGCTGGTGTGAACCATTTGCTGTATGTATGGGAATAAGCAATAGGAATTCTAATTTAGAGATACAACCCACATCCTTCTGGTCCCCTTGGGCTAAAGTATTTCTGAATGAAATAAAAATGATTTCTTTCTTGAAATTTGTTTTCTCTTGTTCTGTATTTTAGATCTGTTTTGTTCTAACTGACATTTAGTGTTTTGTAAACTACCCCTAATTCACACAAGAATAAGTTAAAAAAGAAGACTTTTATGTAGAATCACTTTAGGGTTAGGTTGTTTTGGTGTTTGCTTTGGGTTTTTTTATTACAGTATGTACATACAATACAAGACGTCATGTTTCATTTGCTTTCACCATTTTTCTTTTTTTTTTTTTTTTTTTTTTTTTTTTTTGTGCTATTGCATAATGGCAACTTTATTGTTTGAAGATAGGTACGATTCTATTGTTTTCACTGTTAGTATGTTTCTAAATTGGTATCTGTATCCTTTTAGAGCTGAGGGAAGATGGTTTCCAGCCTCCAAGCTATTTAGTGCAAGGAGTGAAGGCTTTACTTACTGCTTTAAAATTATGGATGAAAAAAGAAGTAAGTATAAGTGATTTTGTCTGCTATTTTGGTGAACTCTGTTTTGATTTAGAACTGAAAGTCTGTGTCTGTTTAAAGTTTAAGATTATTTTTATGTGTTAATGAGTACTGGAAGATCTATGGAGACTATGACTGCTGATCTGGGCAAGACTCATCATGACCATTTTATATTCCATGCTGCTAGTACCATCTTTCTAGACCAATTAATAAACTCATGTATTGTAGCTGAGAATTAGAATCTTGCTTCACCTCAGGTTGGGATAAGAATGCTAGAGGATAAGATGATAGGGTGGGGCTTTTTTCTAACAGATCTGTTTATATAGTTTATTCATCCTAGTCTGAGGCAATGGAGGGATGGAATGCCCTGCCTGATATTTAGCATTTTCCATTAATGTGCTCTGGAGGGCACATTTCAGGTACACCTTTATTGCTGAAGGCTCAGTTTCGGTTCATGTGAAGATATTAACTTCAGTGGAGTACTGAAAACTTGTAAAATCATTAATATGTTGTCTATACTGACTTTGCTGCTCTGCTCTCCAGGAAAGCTTCTTTGTTTTGGCACAACACTGAGGCTGGCCTAACTCCATGTGTCTTTTCTGGTGACTGAGCTAATAAGCCCTTGTGGAACCTATGCTTCTGGGAAGTGCTGTTCACTGATAGGCAGTTTGGTTCTGACTGAGCTAATTAATTCTAGTTTGTTGCTGGCCTTACTGACTTGAACTGGCCCTTGCAGATCTGTTTGGTCTTTCTGCCCACAAGTTTTCTGTGTAAGAGAACTTGCTATACAACAGTGGTGCATAGTGATGGATTCCCCAACACTGGACACTTTTTAAGATTCAGCTGGACAGGGTGTTGGTCTGTCCTGTCTAGACAGTGCTTTTGCCAAGAAAGGTTGAACCAAACTGATCCTCAAGGTTCTTCCCAACTTGGTATTCCATGATTCTGTGAACAGGTATGATGCACAATGCTGCATCCAACATAATGTGCTTCATGGAACTAAACATGAGGTGCAAATGCAGAGGTGGTTACTCTGTGTGGAATCCACTGGGGTCCAGCCTGTGCAGCATTACTGCTTCCAGGTGAACTTTGCTGGCCCTCTGTTAGGCCTCTGTGTTGGTTCTCAAGTGTCTCTTTGTCGCTGCCATTCTGGATCAAAGCTAGCTAGTAAACAGTGTGGTAGTATTTACAGGATGTTGTGCCTAAGCTGTTACACCATGTGTGCATTCAAGCTATCTCTGCATCAACAGCATGGATAAAGCAGCAAGACAAGTAATCATCTGCTGATAACTGGGATCAAACATAGCCTGTATAAATCCTTATGTTAATTTGAAGTTGGGTTTGGAATTCCTCTTTTCTAGATTGCTGTAGTGTAGTTTTGCAGCATTTGTGTACTGGCTAGTTGCTCATTAAGTAGTTTGGTTAATAATTCATCTACAGTGTGATAGATTGCCTACTCTTCTGTGGAATAAAATTGCACATGCTGCATTCTGAGTTCTTATTAATGAGACTTGTGAGTGTTCCCAAACCACTGGCTGAACAGACACTTCAACTGTGAGGAAACTGCACTGCATCAGTGACCTGATGACAGTGCTGGCTGCTGTCCACCAGCTATTATGTTGTGTACTTTGCCTTCATCTTGTCTAGCTACTGCTTTGTAAGTGAGCTGATATTCTCTTTGCAGCAGGCTGTGGACGTGATAGGCTTGTAGCTGTGTGCAACTGAAGATGGGAGTTTTGTACATTGCTGTATGACCTGCTCGTGCTGGGGGGTTCAGACAGACTCTGAAAAAGAAATGACAAATAAATACTCCTCAAATGAGAAACCTGCTCCTGAGGTTTCCCATTTTTATCATGGACTATGTCTTTTCAAGACATATGTGAGAACTATCTTAGTGAATAGTTTTAAACTATTTGCTGGAAAGATTCAAGCTCTTCTTTAGCAAGGCAGCTGTATCTTCGTTTCTGCAATACTTAAAAAAAACTACCGAAAAGTACAAAATGCTGAGAATAGAGATGGGGTGCTAAAATTGTTTTAGTTTTCATGTCTTGATTTGAATTCAGTTTATGCAAGGCTTTTATCAATATGCGTGTCTTCTGATTACTTTGGTGCAGGTTGTCAGCCTGCACGTTAGTTAATATACACAATAATGATGATGAGCTATCCAGTCATCTGAGCTCTTGGATTTTAGTTCTGGCTTCCTTCCAGCTTGTGTAAGCAACAGGTCTCAGATGCAATTTTTCAGATGTTTGATTCATATAAGAATAAGTATCTTCATGTAAGATTATTTTGGGCAACTGTTCTTTGTCTTAAAAAAAGATAGTAGTAGCTGTTGTAAAAGGAAAAAAAATGCTTGCATTTTTCTGAGGAGGGAAGAATGTGAGGTTTATTATTTTTATTTTATATTCATTTTTTTTGTGTGTGTTTCTAAGTATTAATATAGTTCATTGTGGTGCTAGTCTCCAAAGTTGGGTAGATATATTTCCCTACCAGGAATTTTAAAAATCTCTATATCTGGATTTAAGCAGTTTGTTTCTTTTCCTCTGTATATTTGCAACCTTTGCCAAACCATTTCTTGAAGCTCTTGAATGAATCGTGTCTTTTCTTTACCTGCAATTTACATCTGACATACTTAGGCCGTTTTGTTGCTTTTCTTCTCCCTAGTATAGTTTGAGAGAATTGCTCAGTTCCAAGGGCTGCTTGTTCCTTTTCCAAGAACCAGCACGCAGAGACAACTTAAACCCAAGTTATTTAATAATGATAGTAATTTTTCATATGTGGCATTTGTAGGTATTCATATTTCCTGCCCATCCTTTCCTTCTGTCAGACTGTCAGGTTATATATCCATTGGAATTTATTAGCATATTTTAAGTTGCTTGGAAGGATATTAAAAAATAAAACACCAACAAACCATGTCTTAATTGAGAAAGTTTTGGTGTAAATCGATAACTTTTTTTGTGGTGGCAAACAAGTGAGCTTGCCAGCAGAACTTAACTTTGCTCAAACAGTTACTGTAAATCATACTAGCAAAATTATGTGCTTCTGATGTAGTCTGTGTTAGAAAGGCTTTTCAGTATTTTTAAAGTAGAGAAACTTTGAAGTTGGTGTTTGGGAGGGTTGCATCAGTCACTTTCTCTTGAAGTCTTCATGAACAGAAGGTTTTTTGGGAGGGGGAAGTCCTTAAGTAGAAAGGACTGAATGGTCCTAAAATGATCAGTAACTTCCTGGAAAAATTATACAGTCTAGTGACAGACGTGCTGAGTTCCCAAGTGGGAATGTCTAGAGGTGATGCATTCAAAGAATGAACAGTGGTAAATAATATCAGCTGATTTAATCATTCCTCTAGAATTAATGGCACAGAAATGAATGATTGTACTGTGCTTATATGTCTGTGTTGGTTTTCTGGGCAGCAGAGAGAGCATTTGTTTTAATGACTGAGAGAAAGCCAGGTTCAATGAAATGCACAAACAGTATCAAATTACTTCTGGCAATAATTTTGCTGCTGAATCTCAGTTTTGAAATGTGGGTAGCTGAAAGTGATTGTGGGATGGTTTTCCATTTACATAGTTGATGAAGGGGATAGCACAATTGATATCAGTCATTCTGGTCTATGTGTGAGTGCTCTTTTCTCTAAGTCTAACGGAAAGTGTTTTGAGGCATATTTAAACTATACATACAAAATATGAAACATTTTTTACTAGATCTAACTGTAGAGTATTTAGACTTACTTAGATTGGTGTTACATATATATGAAATCAGTCTCTGATACTGCTTCAAAAGGAAACAAACTGTTAACAGTTTCCTAAATTTTTTTAGAGGGAATAGCTTTTTTGAATCACTTTCTGTAACATATCAGATTCTGAATAAGCTAAGAAGGTAATTTTAAAGTGAGGTAGATATATAAAAATCTGCATGTTTGTTACTGATTATTATTCTTGATTTGTTCTTTAAATTGTTTGCTATAGTGAAATTCTTAGTCTTTAGCGATTTTGAAGCTCATGACAAATGAATTTCTGAAATGTGAATCTATACTGACCATGCTGAAGGAGAAAAAGAAACTGATTACTGTATGGAGAGGACGAAGAAAAATCAGGTGTTTGTCAGTATGGCTCTGTGTCACCCATCCTCTGAATTCTTGGAAACATTGAATGTTATCTGCTTCCTTCTACAGCTTGGACTGGAAGCTTCAGTGTGTGTGTCTGTCCCAGCAGTTTGCAGTCATGATTACAGAAATTAATCTGTTTGTTTCCTTTTTTCCCTGTACATTTGTTTATTTCATATTCCTCTTTTATCTGAAAAAAAATCAATTAAGTATCTTTTCTTCCACATTTGCACACAGCTTGTAACAGAACACGCCTTTGAAATTCCAGACAACATTAGGCCTGGGCATCTCATAAAAGAGCTCTCAAAAGTGATTCGTTCAGTAGAGGTAAGAACAGAGGCAACCCTATATAAGCCTTCAGAAAAAAAATCTTTGAATCAGGGAATTCTGTAGTAGTTATGCTTTTGATTGACCTTATTAACCTTTTAATGTATTTAACATTCATTTAATAATAGAAGATCAAGAGGAAAACTGTTGGGAATACTATGGATATTTCAGATAAAGAAAATGTATAGCGAGGGTGTTGTATGTGTTTGGTTTTTTTTTTTGTATTTTTAACAGTGAAATTATTTGTAGGTCAGTATTTCTAAAATGTTCTAAAGTATAACTACTCACAGTAATTACTGTGAACATGTTGTTAAAGAGTTTAATCTGAGATTCTATACATATTACATTCTCCTACCCTCTTGTTTGTTAGTTCTGGTCCAGCTGTCATCGCATTTGTTCTTTTTCCTGTATTTTTTCACTATTTGTTATATAGTCAGTGTGTTTCTTTCTTGTTTCCCCTCCTATACCACTAGTGGTTTTGCTTCTTTATTTCTTAATGAATATTGATTCTTGAAAGATTTTCCCATTTGCATGTGGAGAGAACAGTTCTGAGAACTGAAGAGAAATGTGATCTGTTGGGTACAATGCATGGTTACCATATGCTGCCTTCATGAATAAAACCTTATGTTTTGGTGGTAACTTTTGGTGTTAAGCATTACTGTTATGGGAGGGTATAAAAGCCCCAAATGGGAACAAGGTGGAGTAGAACTAAAGTTTGTACATCAAATCATAGGAAATATGTAGAATTCTCTAAAAGATCTAACAATTTTATTTATAAAATTTACATTTAATTAGGTGAATAAGAAGCAGCACTTAAATTTGTGAATTTATTCCTCTGAGACTATTCTGAAGTATGTGTTTTTAATTAAAGGAGGAAAACAACAAACCAGTTAAAACTCAGGGAATTCTTGGTGTGTGTGCAACTTCACGGTCTTCACATGAAACAACTTCCCCTCACCACTCCAGACGAAGGGTGAGGAAACTGCGAGACCATGCGACTAAAACTCCTTCTAACCTGGACATCCTGGAACTCCACACCAGGGAGGTACTGAAGAGGCTGGAGATGTCACCGTGGGAGGAGGCAAGTACTAAGTTATGTGTGAGAAAAAAAACAGAGTAGATTTCTGATCGTTGTTGAAAAGGGAAAAGCTTTTAACATGCATAAGAATACAGGCTACTACTGTCATTTGAGACATAGATAGATTTGAGTTTTCCTGACAGGAATTTCTCGCTTTCTTGGTAAATTTTATTTATTTTTTTTTTTTAAATTCCTTCAGTTTTCCGGTTAAGAAATTGCCCTGAATCTGCTACCTACTTCAAATATAGTTTTTGAATTAGGACTGCTGTAGCTATGAAGTGCTACTTTGAATCTGTTCTATGAAGAAAAAGGAGCTTGCAAAGCCTTGTTTTGCTGAGGCTCTGAGCCTGCTTCTCTGTGTGCTTTTAGATGGCTTTTTCTTGCAATTACTATAATTTGATTAACCTTGTTTTTTTTGTCATGTTCCTGTTTCCTGTGTGACTACCAGTAGTAAGCCTAAGGCTGCCTTTGGTCTACATTGTGGGGCTGTGGACTTTGTGGTTTTATGACAAAGGTGTCATGGAGCGAATGAGTGAAACACAGTCTATTGAAAAATTCATTTTTTCAGATTTGCTGACCTGACTTCAAAACACAGCAGCAGAAATGGGAGGAGTAAGAGAATGGAAATAAGTAGTTTTATGAAAGGAAATAGGTAGCTTGCTGAGAATAAAAAATGTTGACAAATTTAGTTGGGACAGGATGAACTGTAATAGTGGAGAAATACTGATTTGGGTCTTTATATTGATCTTCATAAAACGTGAACGAAAGACATTCATTTAACTCCCAAAGACGGGAAGTTGAACTTAGAATTTACCACAAAGAGTTAACTTATGCGGTTCATGGCTAAACCAATGCTTAGGAGTATTAGTCATTTTCACTTGATGTAGAAATAGATAGTGTTTACTATCAGTATTGACCTGTTTAAAAAAAAAAAAGTAAATTTATACATTCCTGGTTTGGCACATAAACGTATTGTGGATTGCTTCAGAGCATATGTCAGATGCAAATTGCTTTGAGCTAAGTTCTGCTTGTGGCAGGTTACTTTCTATTATTGATGTTTTACTATAAATCAGTTCTGGGATACTAATTCCAAGGACCACATACCCAGTCCAGGAGTTGCCTTATCAGTTCCAAGCCCAGTTTTTGGCTTGCTTGTCTCTTTCGGTATCTCTGTGTTTTGAAGACAGTGATAATTCTCCAAAGGAGGCACAGAAGGAGTTTTATAGTGAAGTTGTACTTGTTTCAGGCACTTCAGGAGAGCATAGATGATTCAAGGAAGAAGAAAATGCCTTCTGCTGTTTTTCACATCCAGACATGTTTTGTCTGAGCTTTCTTCAGTTGGCTAGCAGGAGGGTAACGGTCCTAGTGCTGAGTTTAAGCTTTTGTGGAGTGCAGAAAAAACCAACCAAATTTATAGACATAAATAATAAGCAGCATTGTGTTTTATTTCTTTAGGATATCTCAAGCCCAAAGCTGAATGGGAGATTTAACAAGCCCTTTCAGCCATCTTCTACAGTACCTGAATGGCGAACAAAAGACAATGATCTTCGCCTTCTGCTGTCAAATGGGAGAATAATAAGGTACAAAGGGTTGATTTTGGATCACTTGTTCCTAGTCATTGTGGTCTGGAGCATGCTGATTGTTGGTAACATTTCTTTTCTGTTTGTGGAGTTCCAAGGTCTCTTTTACCAGTAAGATTCATGTTAGGAATATAGGAGGAATGTGTTGCCTGTTGTGTTTGCTGTCCCCTAGTGGAGCCCTGGTTGTGGAGCAAAGAGGAGACAGTTCTTTGCATATTCCTTTGTTACAGCATCTCATTCAGTTGCTCAGTTGGGTTTGTACTGAAGGGGAATGCTTCAAAGTAGAATCGGTTGTTCTATATCCATCTATTACAGCAATTCTCATGAAAAATATTGTAAAACTTCGCATCTTTATGGAAATGACAATTGTATAAGGAGTAAGTTGAGAATATGTGCCATTTGGAATGAAGAGGAGCATAAGAGAACGTTAATGTTGTATCTCAGAAGTGTGCTGTAAATAACGAAAGGAAAACAATTGCTTCATGTTTCTAAGAGTAATGTGGCATGTTTTTTAAATTTTAATTTTTTTTTGTGAGACAGAGATGAGAGACGCCCATTTACAGATCGAAGTCTTTACACAGCAGATAGTGAAGATGAAGATGACAGGACAAGGTCGAAAAAGATGACTGTTAAGGTAGAAGAGCAGCCCTCAGGATCTGAAGAAGCCAATGCAGATGCCCAGAAACCACTGAACAGTAAGCTTGTCTCTGAGTCCTGTCAGCTGAACCATAGAATCACAGAATGTCTGGGCTGGAAGGGACCTTCAAAGGTCCTCTAGTCCAACCTCCCCACCATAAGCAGGGACATCTCTAAATAAGCAGGGACATCTCCAAGAACATTTTGATTATCTTGAAGAGGGTCTAACTATAGTGAAGACTAACTGACATTTTACCTAACTATACAGAGGATAAACTAATAGATCAGAGAAATAATATTAGAAGTACAACAAAACATTTGTCAAATATTTTCTGTCCACTGAAGAAACTAACAGGATAGAGCTGAAAAGTAAACCTCATCTTTTTGTGTTGGTGCCATCTTGACCACTGTGTCCACCATTTTTCGGAGTGGAGTCTAGATGAACACCAATTTGTCTGTTTTGTAATAAGAATGCTGATTTTTTTTTTTTTTTTTTTCTTGATCAATACATACTTCAGTGTGAAAAGTTCATTCATTGTAGAGGATAAAAGTTCATAATACGTAGCTAATTTTAAACCTCTCCTGTATTTCACTATTATGTACCATTTGGTGTTTACATACTTGATCATACGATATTGTATGTTTTGCTAATGAATAGGTTTTTTCCATAAAATTGATCAAACATAATCTAGCATTAAAAAAATATTGCAAGGCTGGGGAAGAATTTAGATTGTCTGTAAAATGCTTTAACCTCACTTTCTAATATTTTAAGCCATCCTTCGCTAGGAGTTAATCTTTATTTGTTCTTTCTGTAACGTCAAGACTTCCCACCAAGTGTTCAGCAGTGCTGATCACACAGTATATTAGTAAAGTACCAATACTGAATGCCTGTTTTCAGTGCCTATTTTAAATAGCACCGTCTGTATGCAGTGACAGATTGGTCATTACATAGCTGTTCAGCTCTCTGTTTAATTATAAAAATCACATCCTTTCACAGTAGAGCTTATAAGGGCTCAGAGAGTATGATGAAACTGAGGTCAACACTTAAAAGATAACAAGTCCCTTCTAGAGAATTAGAGTTCCCTTAGTTTCCTGTGCAGCAGTCCATAACAACACTTGAATCCATTGTCAGATAGGATAAAATATTCAGTTATTTTCATTAAAAGAGCAGTTTATGATCCCTATTAACTGTACTTCCAAAGGTCACAGAGGACAGTATTAAAAAACTTGCACAGGAAAGAGATACCTCTTGGGAAGCAACAAGGTAAATGGCTTGTTGAGTGAAAGGTTAAGTCTATGTGGTGTTTTTCCATTTTCAAAATAAAGCTCAGTAAATTGAACTAAGCTTTACACTTGAATCAAAGATCAAATCATACAGAGAAATCATAGATTTTCTTTAAAATTGTTGGTATTCTTTGATACGGAATGAATATGGCAGGGTGTATCTAAAGGTAAGAAATTTAACTTAGATGTAAAAGTGAGTCTTGAGATTGTTGTGCCAGAAACCGAGTACTCGATACTATGGCTAATACTTGTAATTAAATAGTGAGAGTCTTCAAACTTCCCTATTAAAGTTCACCTACATTTGATTATTTTGTGTTAACGGGAGAGAAAGAGAGAGGATACTCTTCTGCCAAGAATTCCATAAAAGGAACTACCTGTCTCCAGAACAACTGCCACCCTCCATTGTTCTTACTGGGATTTAGGCCAAGAGGCAATGTCCACAGAGAGATGCCTTTAAACAGATCAAGCTCTGTATAGCTTTGTGTATCATGCCAAGACCCTGCTTCTAAATGGTGACTCAGTGTTATCAGAGAGACAAAGATCAAGTGCTGTGCTTAATAGAGCAAGATACTTTGTGTGGATGAAGGGAAGGTGTTTTAAGATATTTTTTTTGAGTTCACAGTAGCTTAGCATCTGATTTTACAGGTAACGCCTGCTTTCATTCACCTGATTTCTGGAGTGTTCCTCCCAGTCTCTGGAAGTACGCAGAGACACAACTTTATCTGAGAGTAGGCTGGTTCACTGTAAAGTAACAACTGTAATTACCAGCGTAATTCACAAAAACAACCACAATAAAAAAAGCATTAGACTGTGTTTCTTATAAAGCTCAGTTACAAATTCCATTCATGGATGAAGACGTGAGGCTCCTGTTAATACATAACCTGAATATAAGGCAGAAAAAAAATTGGGTAGGTATTATTCTCTGATTGCGTTGTGGAGAGCTTGCAAGATAAAGGAGCAGTAAAAATGGTCAGTGGTTTGGCTGCATATAGGAATATTGGCAAAGCCAAACTGGATCAGATCTGGGGCTCATACACTGTGTTATGTCATATGTGCCAGTATGCAGCCCCAAATGAACCAGGAATGTCTCAGTAATGTTAGGTGGCTGTAGCTGTTCAGTGTAGATCATCTTACCAGATAGTGGGCAGATTACAAATAATTATTCCCCTTTAGTAAGGTATCATCAGTTAATCTCTGTGAGGAGACAAGAGGGCTTCTGAAGTATGTGACTCTGTATTCATTGCTTTTATAAATCTAGTATTATCTGTATATAGCTGATTATGTACAGGTCCAGTTTCTTTTCTGTCTTGCCAAATCATTTGCCTCCTTATAAGAAGACTCACATTTCTTCTTCATAGTTTTTTCATTTTAATAGTTAGTTTTCCAGTTCCTTGAGACAGAGAAGTTCCTGAAGAGCCGTTGTGAAATTTGTTTATTTTAAAATTGTGGTTCATGATTTACACATTAATTTTTGCCTAAGATCTGAAGCTCCACATGTGAGCATATTTAGATATCTTTAATTGGTCTAATTAGTCTTGCGCCTTCCTTTAAATTGTCTCTGTTTGGAGCAGTTTATTTTTTTCCTTGAAAAATGTGGTAGTCCAAAGAAAATTAATTTGAGCTATAGAACAGTATTATTGTCTCTGTCATTCATATGCTGTTGCTTTTCCTAGAATTTTGTTTGCCTTTTTGAAATGAGCTGAAGGCTTGAATTATCAGAAATCCGTTGGGTTTTTTTTTGATCTACAGTAATTTAGAATATTCATTTTATTGTCATCTGCTGAGCGTTACTTCGTTTAGCTTAACTTTATACACAATGTTGCTGCTTATTTACTGTGTTTAGATATTTTTTACAGTTCTTTCTAATACTGTCTTAAGTTTAATTAGTCTTCTCTCAATTTTGGTCCCAGCCGTTCATTTTTTTCTATTTCTGGTAATCTGTCTCACTCTTACTGTTCTTCTGACTATAAAAATAATTTCCAGTTATGTTTAGAAATCAATAATATATTTTCAAAAATATTTGGTGCCTATTTATAAGCCTTCCCACAGTCTAGAGTAGGAACAAAATCCTATTGCAATTGCAGTGTAGACAGGGTTTACAGGTACATCTTTTATGCTTGCATAATTGATGAGTCAAGAAGAATTGTCTTCTGCTTATGGAATTTCATATAAAACTGCTGAAAGCAAACTCACACAGGGCAATTAGCTCTGGAGTGAAAACAAGTTTCAATGTTGGTTTGTCTTCAGCATCGTTCTGTATGAAACTGTAAATACTTGAAAACCTAAAGTTATGTTACTTTCTTTACCTGCTACCTTCTTGACTCACATTCATGAAGATATTCTATTTGGTTTTATCTGAAAACTTTGCTAGTTAAACTGCATGTTATAGTCTTTCACAGATTTGCACTGAATCAAGATTTCTGCCAGCAGACTTGACACAGGTACACATAGAGCCCACTGACCTTGAGGCTTGGATTTCAAACACTTGCAAATGTGTGTTCCTACTCATGGTTGGTTGGGACATATGCTGTACTTTAAGAATGCATTCTTCAGAGGGCTGCTCAACTACTTCATGTTTGAGTTCTTTCAGCACTTAAGTAAGCCATGTGGACTAGGTGGCTGATTTGATTGATTGCTTTGTCGTGCATCAGTGTTTTTGAGTCCTTTTTGACACCTCAATTTCCAGTTAGTGTATGGTTGATATATCCTCTCCTTGTCCTTTTCAGGTCTTTCTGTGATGAAAACCAATGCAAATATGCTGTGTATCATCACAGTAATATTTTAATAGGGTCTGCATTTTAACCCTGACAGGTAGCTCTGTAGTAGCACAAGTCAGGCAGAATATGCCAGTAAATTGTGGTGTAAAAGTAAAATTGCACATAATGCAGTCTTTTTTTTTTTTTTTTAACCAACTTAATATCCTCTGACTTCCATGTTTAGTGTTTCTGTATAACTGCTGTTTTTTTTAAAAAAGGACATTCCAGGGTCAAAAAGTCTAAGACAAAGTGATATTGAAGATTACTTCAAATTAACTTTTCTGACTCCAGTCTATATACAAAAGCAGAAATTACCCAAGGTGTGACATCTGTGGAGTTTGTGCCCTGTGGGAGAGAGAAAAATATACACTTCTGCTGTACTGATTTCTCTTTCTCTGGCTTCATTCAGTCTGTCACTCAAGGAGTCTATTGGTCAGCAGTAGGCACCTCACTAGAGTTTTAAGCAAACTTGGCTTGTGAATCAGATCAATGTGTGGATGTGCTTTTATTTGCAGACTGTTAAAAACTGAATATGCATTTCTTGTTCTTTACTTCCAAAAGAGTTGTTAATTATTATATGTAATAAATGTTGAGGCTTACATTTTAATTTTTCTTTCTACAGTGTTCTTTGAAAGTGTGAAATCAGAACTCAGGAATGGATCCTCAGAGTACTCTGATATTTCTGATTCAGAAGAATCTGAGCCTGATTGCACTACACAGGTACAACTAGAAAGAGTCACAAAAGCTAACAAAGCAATTACATATAATTTTGCTCACCCACTTCAAATTTACCTGGTCAAACTTTGTGGTAAAAGAGCAATAACAAAGTATTTCATTATTGTTCAAATTAATACCTTATCTAGATGTTGGAATAAGTGGTAGGGGCCTTTATGATGTTGGCTGCGTCTGCTTTCCTAAACTACATTGTTGGCAGCTTTGACTCAGCAAACTTCTTTTTTTAAGACAGAATCAATAGTTATTCAGAAGTGATATTTCTTCACAGGATAATGTAGCCAGTTTTGGATGACATGGTCATTGAATGAAATGTTTTATATTAACGCTATTTACTCAGTTCCATCTATATTTTTCTGCCTCTAAATTCGTAGTAGTATCTTTGGAATAATTTTTCTTCACATTTAAATTTGTCTTTTGTAATGATGTATCCAAAATGAACAGTCTCCCTAGCTTCTGTAAATCTTTTTTATGTTTTTATGTTGCACCAAAGATGATCTCAACAAAACAAGATAATAGCTTTATTACTAACGTTGAGTCATAGTTATGATTGAATTGCCCATTTGTGTTACTTTCCAAGTGTCAGAGATGAACAAGCTGCTCTTGTGAATGAGGCTGTTGTATAAAAACATCCCTTGGTGATACAATGCACTTCATTCACTCAAGTTCCAGTTTTTATGATAGGGATAGTGGTGTCAGTCTTGAAGGACTATGATCCTTCTATGTTCTCATCTTCCACTTCCAACACTTTTTGAATGCCATGTATTAGCTTGAAAAAATAAATTGTGGTGTTCCCTGTGCTTGTTAAAAATAGATTAGTCTGAATTACCAAGATGGAACATATCTATTGTAGCCCTTGCTTCACATAAAGACATATTGGAGCAACCACAAGTGACTCAACTTTGAAAAGCTCCTGCTCATACAAGCTGTAATCTCAGCAGAAGCTGAAAAGCCCTTTCATTCATGAAATGAGGCTGTGCCACTGGAAGAGAGGCAACAGCTGTTGTGTATCTCTTCCTGCTGTGCTCTGGATTTACATGAGAGCTTCTGTCACTCATCAGAGAGATGCTGTTTGCTGAAAGTTGTCTTTTGTGCGAGCAGGAACCAGAAACAGTTGAGGCAGGATGTGTCCCGTTACATGTAATAGACATCCATTCTGGCTGCTGCTTCAAACCTTAATTCCATATTTTTTCCTCTACTTTGAATATTGGAGATAAGAGTAAATAATGCACTCTTTACAGAGACTACAATGATTTGTGCGTGGTTTAATGGGTGTAGTGTTTCGCCTAAGAAAATGAGTTTCAGAGATGCTTTCTGTATTGCTGGAGTTATGTACTCATCAGTGTTAAAAAATTTGGATATTTAGCGTCTCAGTTGCTATATTCAAATTAAGTGCAAGAAGTTGGACCTGGAAGTTTTTGTGTTTTTTACTTAACATAAATTAAAGTAGCATCTCTATTTAGGAGACATGGTGACCATTCTGTGTGCTGTTTCCTCTTGTTTCAGCAGAAAGATTCCTTCACAGAGGAGTCAGAAAGCTCAGGTGATGAAGAGAAGCAGGAAGTAACATCAAATTTCAAAGAGGAATCTAAGGTCACAAGAGACCTTTGTCAAAACACCCAGAAGCCATCCAGAAATGAAACTCCCAGTAAAAAGTAAGCACATTATGGCATGTGTTCATAAACTGTTCAACCTTTTCACACATATTTACAATTCTGCTTTATAACAATGTTAAAATAATTCTTTCAGAGAAATACAGTGGTTTATTTCAAACTGCTTAATACTCCTTTATTTTTCTAGGGAATGTCCTACCTCGACAAGTACAGAAGAAGAAGCTATTCAGGGCATGCTTTCAATGGCAGGATTGCACTATACTACATGTTTACCAGGTCATACTCAAAGCACAGACTGCACAGGTAAAAGAACCTCTCTTCAGGAACACAGAAGCTACCCCAGGAGCCGACATAAAGACCGACAGCCATCTCAGAGCCACAGAACAATAGAATGTGGTAAGTATCTGAATTAATGACACTGCTGTTCTCTGCTCTGGATCAAACTGCTCAGAATAAGCACTTAAAGTTAAATTTTTATATTTGCAGTCAAGATGTTAAGTAAATGAGACCAATATTTTGAAAGGCCAGAGTTTTGGGTGATTGTGTTTTTGTGTGTGGGTTTGTAGTGTTTTTTTCCCCCCCCCCTACAAAACCTAAATGTTACTTCTGAAAACTGAGACAAACTTATCTTGAGAGGTCATCAGAATACATCTAAATACTGCCATCTAAAAGTTTTGTGGCATCCTTAGAAGAGTGACAAATTTCTGGCTAGATTGAAAGTATAGTGTCCTTATTGGAAGTGTCATCTCCTTCAGGAAAGATTGATAGAACCTTCATGTTTGCAACTTTCATGGTATGCATGCTAGTTAGATATCTATAGAAATCTACTTGGTTATTTTTTCATGTGTCTTTGACTTTGTTCTTGAAATTCTGCTATGAATGCAGTGCATTGAAGGAGATTGTAATCTTGAAGAGGAGAATTCAGAGGTAATATTTCTGGTCAGTGGAATTCTGATGTCTGTGGGAAACAGGCATCTATTAAATGCATTTTGGGAATGATGGCAGAACATTAACACTGATCACCTCAAAGGAATCAAAATGACTTCTTCAAACAGAGAGGAAGAGAGTAATTATGTTTGAAAATTCTTTGCTTTATGAAAAACCTAATAGCCAGGTTTCTAAATTGAGGTGGGTTGGCTCAGGCCAGCAGCAGCAGCAGCACCCACAAATTCCTGTGGGATGGGGGAGAAAATAGAAAGAGCAAAAGTGAGAAGGCTCATGGGTTGGCATAAAAATAGTTTAAGTGAAGGAAAGAGGAAAATAAACAAGTGGTGCAAAGGCAATCACTTGGAGCCTTCTGCAAGCAGACTCTGAGCAACCGACTGCCTTGGAGGACTGACTGCCTTTCTCCCCAGCCTCTTCCTCCACCCCAGTTTTTATTGCTGAGCATATTGTTACATGGTATGGAATATCCCTTTTGGCCAGTTCAAGCCGGCTGTCCTGGCTGTGCCCCCTCCCTATCTCTTGCCTACCCCTCGCCTACTTAATGCAGGGAGCAGAGTGGGAAAAGCTGTGACCCTGTGCGAGCACTATTCAGCAACAACCAAACTTTTGGTGTGTTATCAACACTGTTTTAGCCACAAATCTAAAATATAGCACCATATGGACTGCTAGGAAAAAATTCTGTTCCAGTCAGACTTAGTGCATGTGCCACATTTCACGGGTGAAGAAGATAAAACTGTGCTTCTTAGCTAGCAGCTTTTGCAAAACCTTTTGGTCTCTCCAAACTTAAAGTGGTGTCTTGGGTTACCCTTAATTTTACAAATTAAATGTATTGTAAATGTGTTTTCAATGTGGACACTTCTTCTATAGGCCTGTTAGCATAGTTCTTCCCTCCTGAACAGCGTGTCAGTGCTTAGAAACAATATAGTCAA
This sequence comes from Merops nubicus, assembly GCF_000691845.1. Classification (NCBI taxonomy): domain Eukaryota; kingdom Metazoa; phylum Chordata; class Aves; order Coraciiformes; family Meropidae; genus Merops; species Merops nubicus. The sequence goes on from NW_008582187.1 coordinate 50,692, forward strand.
TAATACCTGCAAATTAAATGTCCATCTTTGTATGAACTCCTCATGGTACAAAGCCATGGTAGAAAACTGTAGTGTAACAAAACGTAAGCTGTCTTCAACATCAGTGCTTTCAAATATGAGTGCCTATATTTGTCTGACCTTCTTGCTGTGGCATATGGCTCTTTAATTAGGTTTATTTGTACTGTGAGATTGTTTTCCTCATTTAGTGTGTGGAACCAAGCAGCTCTGAGAAATTTTATTTTGTATCTAGGAAATATTGTTCATTGTGTTTTCCTTCCCTTTTTTTTTTTTTTTCATTTTAAAGTTATTTAAATGTATAATTAATTTTGTATTACTAATTATAGGTTTTAAAATTGAAGCTTGTTGAACTTCTTTTCAGGCAGGTCTGTGAAGGAAGAGGAAGGAGACTTGGGGACTTCAGCATGGGCTAGACACCTGAATGAAGCTTCGAGGATTACCCCTCAGGTAAAGCAATACTTCAAACATTTTGAACACATTTTTGTATAAGAAAAAGAGATCATGAAGCTCTGAGTACACACAGCATGGTGGCCAGGTCTTTCCACAATGCGTGTCTGATAACAGATACTTGTGGTTCTGGTAACCGAATAGTATATTTTTGTCAATTTTTTTTTTTTTCATTGTTGTTTTGTTTTTTTTTCTTTTCCTTTCAAACTCTCTTCTGTCATAGTGGCTAGCAGTAAGATGCTTAGGGTGGTATCTTGAAAAATAAAAAATACTTGATAAAAAAATGTAAATTTACATTCAGTCTAACTGGGGAAGAACTGTATTGCTTACACATTGTTATTCCCAACCAGAGCATCAGAACAAGTGGAACCTATTGATAGTATTTATAGTAAAGATAGACTTGCTTAGGAAATTGGTACTGCCAAACTGATACAGCCTTTCAAGAGCCAGCAGGTAGGAAAGTTTTTGCTCTCTGATGTCCAGGTAGGATCCAGCAAGGAATATATAAACAAAAGGTTGTGCATCTTATACGCTAGGTTTTTTTTGTACTTCTAAATTTGTCTATATTAAAACTATTAGAACAATTAAACAGAACAATTAAAGTTGCAAAACAACAGTGGTATTTAATAGCTGTATTTTAACTGTATGCTTTGTAGTTTTTTTGTAAGAGTATCTAACTACATGATATTCCTTAAAGTTTGTAATTCTCAATTTTACATTTTTTCTCTCATCAGCTGAATATTGAAAGCAAATTGCCTGTTTTAGTGGTCAATGGTTATGGTATGGCTTGCTATAGCAGCCAGTTTAATCAAGAGCAGTTGCATTTGTTTTGATCTCAGCTAACTAAAACCAAAAAACAGAGAAATTGAGCATGCTAATATGTGTAATTAATCTACAGCATTGCACTTCAGTGTGTATGGAAAAACTTGCATGGAGATACTGTACTGTATCTTATTTTTAAGAAATTTCTATGCTAAAAGAAATGATGGAATCATAAAGTAGTCAGACACTGGTAGAAGTGAAATATCTTTTTCAAAGATACAGTGGTATAATTAGAAAAACTGGAGTTTTTCTGCAGACTATAACTTGTAGCCAGGCAGTTTTAACTTCTATTTTTTTCCTTCTCATTTCCATACTAGGATACAAGTAAAACTCAAAAATATACCAAGGCATCAGAAGCCAATCATAAAGTTCAGGAAAACAGAAGTGTGGTCCACAACAACAGCCTGAGCTTTCAGCATGGCAAGTACACACGAGACTCCAATCTAATCCAAGGAGAGTGTCGGCTGAGTGATGGCAGCCTTAGCCCTGACAGGCCCTATGGTGAAACGTCTTTGTCTGTGCCACTTCATCCAACAAAGAGGCCAGCAGCAAATCCACCCCCAATCAGCAACCAGGCGACAAAAGGTAAAGTTTGCCTCTGTCCTTGTGACAAAGTGAAGAGGAAAAAAAAAAAGATTAGGAAAAGGAGCTTGTAAACATCAAAAAGAGCTCTTAAATGCAGATGAGGGGAAAAAAAAAAAGACATGCTTAGATCTTGAGAAAAAATATGAAATGGGCATTCTGTGGACACTCGGATTTTGTCATAGAATGTGTGGAGGTGGAATTAAGACAGCTCTAACTGGGTGGGTCGCCAGATGAAACTTTCATAGCTACTGGTGCATCTCTGCAGGTGTATGTTACGCATTTATTACAGGGAACAGAACCACAACTATACTCTGAAATGCTGGCCTGAATCAGATTTGGTTGTGAAAGTGAAGGCTTAAAAGCTATGACACTTCAAAAAATAGCCTGATGATCATACTATTTAGTTTTTAGTTTCTAGTTTATTTTCTATAATTTACACAAGGGAATAATTTACTTGAGCAAAATCCACTAAGCTCACTTTTAGGTTCTCCTCTACCACTCTCACTGTCTTTAAAAAAAGAAACATTTGTAAATAGTGTGATAATTTTGTTCATGATAATGCCAGCCAGAGGTAGGGAAAATAATTCCTGGTGTTTTTTGCAGGTCTGAGTCACAAATAAATAAGAACTGTTGCTTCACAAATGAAGAATGGTTCTTTCTGCTGTTGTTTGTTTTGTTTTTTTTTTTTAAACTAATGGAGGTGAAAAATTTGTCTGCTTCAGCTTGAAAGCCAGGTTTTGTCTTTGCGATGATAACTTAAGATAATTACGATGACAAAAATTTGTTCTGGAGTTCCTGATGGAGTACTTGATTTCATTTTTCAGGCAAACGTCCAAAGAAAGGAATGGCCACTGCTAAACAGCGCCTCGGGAAGATCCTGAAGCTGAACCGGAACGGCCATGCACGCTTCTTTGTTTAATGTAGCTGCTACTTTTACTACTGCTGTCTTTCCTACACAGACCAGTATTGAGGGCAACAGAGCCTGGAGCTGCTGTTATTCCTCTGCTTGAAGCAGACTTGCATGTACCATATAAAACACTGCCTGATGAACAAAAATGAGAAAGAAAAGAAAAAAAAAAAAAGGAAAAAAAAGAAAAAAACAAAAAAAGAAAAAACAACCCAATGCTGCATTTTCACTGTGCCACACCTGCTCAGCAATAACCATATGGGAATGGGGGAATCTTCAGAGAGACATGGACTGTGAGATATAGTCTCTCATCAGGGCTTTGAATATCATTTGTTGCTGGTAGTTTCTGACCTAATTAACGAGGGGAAGATGATGAAGGTGGTTTATCAATAATTTATTTCTGATAGATTTTGTCAACTTTTAAATTCATTTAAGAAACCTATTTATTTGGAAAACTTTTGTGGAGGTTATTAATTTAGATTTAAGAATGTGAAAGTTTTAATTGTTTTGATAATGTATGTTTGGTGCAGTGGAGAGCCACATTAATTGTGATTAGTCTGGACTCCTAAATTTGATATTCAGATTATAGTCTTAAATAGAGGTGAGATGCATTATTAATTATTTTTTAAGTTAAGGCATATGGAATCTTATTTTTTTTTCCTGCTTTTTGTAAACTATTGGCTGGGCTTCTGTTGACTTGAAAGTTGCATATTGTCTGCCAGCTTGATTATTTTTTGACCTGTCCTCTTTTAATAGAGATTTATTTATTTGATGTATTAGAAGAGACTCCTAAAGACAGAAGAATCTTCTTGTGTCAGTCCAGTAGCTAACAAGTTTCAAATGACACCCCTTTCCTCCAAACTGGAGTGTGTAACTTTCCTTCTGATGATCTGTCTGTGATGATTTCCTTTGGTAAAAAACCTCCCTGAAACTGTGTTTGTACAGGTTATTTAAGGGTTGGTACAAAGGTGGGAAACACCATATATCTTTTTGGAGGAATGGGGACATCAGTTAAGATAAATGTTTCTTCAGAACAATTACTCTGAAATAATTCATAAGATAAACATTGCAGTCTTAAGATTTGGCATATTCATGTAGCATGGAAGAAGCATTAAAGTTCAAATATTAATATTGTACTTTAAACATATTTGGCTGAAGAGTCAGGAAGGCAGGACAATGTGTTGCTTTCAAAGCTGGGCGAGACAGCCAATTAAAAGTCTTAACTGGTGCATATATAAGCATTAAGTAGCTTACTCGTATTAGACTGATCGTTTGTGTCAGGCTTCATACAGAGCCGATAGAAAATGCCAATTCTGAATTATTGTAAATAATTTTGATTTAAAATTTGTATTTTTCTGTAATATAAAATTAAATATTTAACTTTTAGGGGTTGGGGATGACGGCAGAAAGGGGGAATACTTTTACTTGATTCTGGAAAAAGGGCATTTTGCAGGGTCCAGCCAAAATGTAAAAATTAATATGCTAGTGACAACAATGTTGTTGGTTGTTTGGGTTTTTTTTTTGTTGCTGAAGAGTAAGAATACTTGGGCATAGCTATCCAAGTCATTGAACTGATGTAACTTTCCATACCAGTTTTTCCTTCCTCCATATTCTATACTGGAATAGTTTTCTCTTTTTGTAGTTTAAAAAGAAATTCAGGTGGGCTTTCCAGAATATTTATGCAGAGTTATTTTTGTCCAGGGTAGATTATGAATGCCTTTACAAATTTATGGAAAGAATTCTGAAGTCAGGAAGGTTTGATTGTTGCAGGGTCAAAACTATATAGCATGACATTATGCTGTTTTTAAACTGAGAAAGACTGCAACGTAATGCAGCTGCAAATAAGTCAGGTAGCTTTCGTAGCTTTACTTCTCTGCAGCTTGGAAATGATAACTTAAAAGTGCTTTTTGCAGCCCTGCTTCTACATTATATTGACTTGACTTTATAGTTCTATATGTGTGCATATGAGTGAAATTTTTATTTTTATTTTAATTTAATGCAAGCTATCAACTTTGTTTAGGCTATTGGAAATGGAGGTAAGAGAGGATTTCTAAAAAGCTGAAGATAAGCTAATGAGGTACTCTACAGGTGCTCAAAGTGACTATAAGTACTTGCTGTTCTCAGGTGCTATGTTTTCCAGATGGAAATAGTGAAAGAGGATATTTTCACTGTCTTCTAATATGTTCTCACCAAAGTAAGTCAAAGAAATAAACTATGCTGTCAATATTATTTAAAATTATATACACATTCTCTGTGCTTAAGCTTGAGCAAATGGATTAATGCCTGCCAGGCTTTGGAGACTGTTTTAGCTTTAGCATATTGAACCAAACTGTTTCCTTCTTGCTGGCTGTATAATTTTTAAGAATAGAAAATTCCAGTTTAGGGCAGGGATCAGATTCAGAGCAGAATGAAGAATGAGTGCTCTCTTAATAAAGGCAGGATTTTTAATACAATTATCTGAAATAGAAGTATGCCAGAATAGAATCTGGAGTAAGGAATTTTAAAATACGGCGTATGCTTTCTTAGACATGTGAGTGGCTTATACAGAGTCTCTTTTCTGACCATCTGCATTATTTATCTGTATCATACTGTTGGAACACAGATGTGGCTGGACCCATATATATTATTTCTCCCTGGCTTTATTCTTTCTTTACTTTCTACCTTTTATTTGTTTTCCAAGTGGCTCTCCACTGTTGTGGATTTATGTAATAGTCTCTTCACAGACTGTCAACAGGCAGAGGTTCATTCCCGTTTTCTTCAGATGTCCATGCTTCCAGCAGAAAATAATTCTGATGTTCCACCTCAGAACAAGTAATTTAAAAGAAATTGCCATGATAAGCAGTGTTTTTTAAAAAAAAAAAGGGGGGGGGAAAAAAAAGAAAAACAAAAGGGGGGAAAAAAGATCTTCTGGTAGCTCATGAAGAGGATGTGGTGACCTCACTTGTTTTGTGTACTTGTATGTAGGGATATTTTTGTTGTGTTCTAGATGAAAATACTACTGCGCCAATCTTTCTGTAGATGGACTGAACCTTATGTTTTTGTAGTGGAGAGAAAAAGCTCAATTTTTTTTCCTTGCTGTCTCACTTAGGGTGGAAGAGGGAGGGAGTAGGGAACACTGACTGGACAACAAAGAGAATTAAGCCTGCTATGGTAACTTGTTTTCAAGGATAATCTTTCTTAAAAAGTCAAGTAACTTGGATTTGGCATAAAACTTAAATTTTTTTCTAGACAGGACAACAGGAAATGAAATATTGTAAAGGTTTTCCCATTCTCTTAAGTTCTCATGTTCCTGCAATTGAAAACAAATGAAACAAACATGAAAATGGAAAGATCACCTAGAAACCATATCAAAGACTCTTCCAGCAACTTTCCCTTTTCTTCTACTATACTTGCTAATAAACCCTGGCTACAAGGTAGCCTTTGTTGACCTCTGAGGTAGGTTACCTATGCAACCTATAATGCTCCACATGAATCCATTCTTAAAGACAATTTTGAAAGGGTTAGATGTTGAGAGTTAAAATTGTTGCTTTCTGATCACATAGGGGGTTTGTTTTTTTTGGTGGTGAAGTGCTTGTGTTCCTTTCAGTAGAGATTTAAAGAGCACGGCATCATGATCACATTTAAGAAGCTTCAGCTTTCCCTAGGCATTAGCTGCCTTCATTCACAGTGCCATGCAGTTGTGAGCACCGACAATTTTTGCAGGGTTTCGGAGTCAGTGCTGATGTGAATCTTGCTACCCCCTTTTTGGTTCCTGTGGAGACTAAGCAGAACCAAAGCTACAACGACCTGGTACTGCAAGTCTGTAACTAGTGCCCTATTTAGGCTCCACGTGCCCACCTGTCTCTTCAGGTCCCCACCATGACCCCCAAATCTAGTGTCTTTCCAGAGTTTCATTCACATAATACTTCCAGACCATTAAAAGCTGTTCGAAGCTCTAGGGTTGAGTGGACCCAGAGCTGCTCTTTCACAGAAGAAATATAAATGGAACCAAGGGCCTTACTGTTGGTGGTTAAACAACATTAAAAGCTGCAACATCCATTTTTCAAAAAAAAAAAAAAAAAAAAAAACCCAACCCAAACACAACTCAACAGAAAACACCTAGTAACCCACTTTGTGGGAGCGTATGAGTGATAAATCGTGCAGTGGATGGGAAATATAAGTAGCACTGATAAGGAAATGCATGTTTTTCATAGGCTGCATTTCTGTTTGGGAAAAAAAAGAAAGACTTTTTCTACTTTTAATATAAATTAAGCCATAAGAGTTTCATGCTGTGGGAAGGGAATGAAAGGGATCACTTTAAGAGATTATATTGATATGTATTGTCACTTCTGCTGGGAAATGTCTATTGCTGCCAATGCTTTCGTGAATCTTTTTTTAAGAAAAAACAAGGAATTTGAAAAAAAAAAAAAAAAAAAAACACAAGAAAAAAAGAAAAAAAAGGGGCTAGTTCTTGGCTATATTTACTAGTTTTGTAGTAATGTTTTGCTGGCCCGTTTGTCTTTTCCTCTCCTTTTTCTACTCTCATAGTCTAATTTCTATCTTTCTTTCTGATGTCTCTGAAAATATTAGCTTGTCTGCTCAGTAGGGGTCGGTGTATGTGTGTCTTCCTTTTTACAGAAACGCACTACTGTGTTAAGTATTTGGCTGGGAAATGGGATGCTGCAGCTTTAAGAGCATTTTTTTCAATTCATAACAGTATTTCCCATCCTCTTTTGCCTGCAGGCAGGGAAAGTGTATGTACAGTATTTATTTTGTTTCAATTTTACTTTAAATTTGTAAGTTTCTAAAAGTAGTTGACATTGATTACTCTAGGGGAGGACGAGTGGCTTTGTTTAAATTTGTATTTGATATTCATAGTTTCCACTTTCTGTACTTTAAAATACTGAAATTAAAAAATTGTATTGCTTATGTTTTGATTTTAGCACTCTAAAGCGTTTAATTTCTTCGGACTTTTGCTCATTTGCTTCAGTGTAAATGCATAAAACTGTACAGAATATTGTGAGGAGAAAAATGCTTTCTAGGTCCAATCTTTGTGCCCTTTACTTGTCACATTTTAAAGAAGAAATTTTCTGGAGAAATGTGAGAAGGAATATTCTCCTACTGTTGTGTTGGTTTGGTTTGTTTGGGTTTTGTTTGTTTGGTTGTTTTTTTTCCAAAGTGCAAATCTCATTTCAGTCCAAGTATATTACATGGCAAGTAAATGCATTTTGTGAAGATGTATATATTCTTTTTGAATCCTAATATAAAAAGGAGGAGGAAGTGTTTGTGATTGGTTGTATTAGCAGATCCAGAACTGTAAGAAGGGTGTCAAATGGTATTTATTATGTTCTTGCTCTTGGTTTTTATTCAGGTTTGTCTCATGCTGCTGCTGACTGACTCATCTCTTGATTTATTTTTTTTTTTCCCTCCCTTTAAGTGTGTGCAGTTTCTGGAAGAACAGATTTCTCTTTAACACTTCTGTGTACTTTTTCCATACTTGCCTTTATCCTGGATAACTTCTCTGCTGACTTCTTCCACCAGGTGTCATCTTCTGCAGTTTTCAGTGCCTATTCTAACTCTGTATGGCAGTACAGTGTTTGCGTGTAGGTACTCTACTTGGGGGTAACAAAGCATTACTGTGTTGCACTCTAACTTCATGTAATGCATTTTCGTCTGCAAATAGTGCTTCCTGCTAGTGAGCTACTTCAGTGCTGTGATGGGCAGATGCTTAGATTCTGGTGATGGCCATTTTATGAGAGCCTTAGATACGTGATGCAGCAATGGCAATGGAAGAATGAGTTGACAAAAGGCATTTGGCTTGAGCGTCCTTTGCAGCTGCTCAATTTCAATTTCTAGCCTGGCTTTTAGTTTATGGAGAATTTATGGTTGACTGTCATGACTAGGAGAACTGTTCATGGACTAGGACTTCGTTGTGCCAGTTGTTTTACAAACCAAGAAGAATGCTGACCATGTACTGCTTAAGTGTAACATTGAAACACCTTTTAAAAACCCAATGCACTATGAAATTCTGTGGCCTAAAGTTTAAAAGATGGCACTGTGGTAGGTTTTGGGGAGAGAAACTTCTGTGTTGCTTCAAAAACAAATTTTATTTGAGCAGAATAAGAAATCATGAGGAAAAATAATGATTTAAGTACAGAGGATGAAGATTTAAATATTTTTATGTCCAGAAATCAGTTCCTGCTGTATTTTGCCATGCCTTTACATCTCTTCAATTAATGTGTTAAACCTGCTTTTGAAATTGGTTAGCCAAAGATTTGCCAAAGATCTGGAAGAGCTGTCCCTCTTATCAGACCAACCACATATTTTGCAAAAGTCTTGATCACTGTGACTGGAGAACAACACTAGAACCTGCACATTTCCATCAGACAGACTTATCTGGATTTACCACACTAACCTCACTGCTCATGCTAATGTTTTGCTCTCTTATTATAGACTTATGAGAGCATCTCAGTGGGCTGGAAATACAAGCTTCATACCTGTATAAAACCCTATATAAGCACCTTTACTATTTGTCCTTTTGTTTTTGCCAGCTGTGCTCCAGAGCTTTTCTCTGACTGTTGTTCAATGGAAAATAGGTAGGGTAATACACTGGAAAATATGTGAAATAACTCAAAGTGCTGCTTTAAATGCTAATGGATAGCCTTCAGCACCTGGAGCCCTATTTCCATTAAAAGTCAAAGTTTCTGGTTTTCTGCTTTTCTGTTTGACGAGGATGGGGAAATACTTGCCTGGATTGTTCTTTCCTAATGGACAGATGAATTTCAAAGACTTCGAGGCTACCAAATATGGCAAAAGAATTGAATTTCAGGGAATGGGCAAGATACCCTTCTTGGTATCTGAAGACTACAGGTGGTTTTTCTTTTCTTTTTTTGTTCAACAGCATTCTGTAATTCAGGTAGAGTACCCCCTTGTAAAGTGCCTATGAACTTGATTTTGTGTACATACAGTGAAGTTCAGCTCCTCCTCTAGAAGGGTTGTCATGATCTGCTTAAGTTGAGAAGCTATTGTGGTGGTGGCTCATTAGTTAATACATTCAGCCAATCCTTTTCATGTTTGTTTAGATATAACTTTGGATTGATGATGGAAACCTGAGTAGAAGAACGAATATGGTGAAGTCAATCATGCTGAGTGTTGGTTTCTATAGAAACATTTTTTTCTTTGTATAGAAGTAATTCTCCCGAGAGCCCTTGAAATTACGCTTTTGCTACTGGTAAGTGATGCCAACTGTCTCAAACCAAAAGTTAAAAAGGACTGAACAGAATGTTATTGTTGCTCATTCTGTTACAACCAGGAACTTCAAATGCCTTTGTTTCTACAGCAGGCAATGACTAAAGGCTTTGCCTGCAGAAGAAAGAGCTTGTGATCAAGACAGTGAGTAAAGTCTATCATTGCCAGAGCTCATAGTATCCCACCTGACAGCCAGTTAATAGGACAGTTTGCTTTGTCTAGACTAAGGTCTGTTTTCTCTGAAGCCAATTATATTCACTCTTTAGAATAAGTACTGCAAATTTTTGAAGAATTGTGTTTGGCTTATTAAGATCTATTTATCTGTACTGCTCCTGCTGTATTTGCTTTGGTCTTGGAAAAAATACTCTACTTTGGAACATATAAGTCAACTAAAAGAACAGTATACAAAGAGTCTGCTTGTTTTGTGATGCTTTGCCCCAAAGTTTGTCTTGTAAGAAATGTTGTATTTGCTGCAAAGAGTGTGAGTGAAGTTCCCAGCCATACTTGGGAGAATGTGATGTTTATCTGGAAGAAAAATATGCCCTTGAATAATACACTTTGGTGGTGAGTCAGAAAGATACCAGTGGGGTTTTTGTTCTGGTAAAACTAAAAGCACACAGAACTCTAGAAACTGCTACTCTGGTTTCCTAAAATAGAATCTGGGCAGTGGAAATGCGGTTTAACTAGGCAGCTTTTTCAGGCTGGTATTAATTTGAAAAAAAATACTAAATCAAATGCTTCATTCTTAAGTTGTTGATTTGTAGTTACAAATGTTTTGCTTTTTTACAAAAGCTTTTTAAATAGATCATTTACAGGTCTGGCCCAGCAAGGGTTTTCCTGTGGTTGACCTGCACTCGTAGAAATTGTTTTGAATTCCATCATGTGATGGTTGCTGAACAGACCTCTTCCCATGTGGTTCAAGTGCTTTTCCTTAAGAGGCAGCTAATGTCTTCCCACTGAGTTATACCTGCTGAAGAAGGAGAGTGTTCAAGCAGTCTGTTTACCATGCCAGCTGCCCTAAAAATCATGTCAGAACTGGGTGGCTCAGATGAGGTTAACCTTTTTGCTTCCAAATCTTTCCATATTCAGCCTAGTTCCACTGGGAAGGAAAAGAAAAAAAATCTGTGAGCTGTGCAGCATTTTACTGCAAAATGAATCAGCCGTGTTCCAAAGAGTGCTGGACAGCTGTGTCTGTCATAAAACTAAGCAGCACAAGTGATGCTGAATAACTGTAGTCTTAGGAGGGAGACCAAGCATTAAATGGGACATGGCATCTGAATGATCTCTTTCTCCCCAGGCTTTTGCAGCAGCTCAGAGAGGAGGGGTTAGCGAGATGCTTTGGGAAAATGCAAAAACATTGTATAACATACCTCTTGGGTGGCTACATGAAATGATTTTTAGATGTTGGTTCTGTTGATCCACTTTATTCAATATTGAGAATTTCACTTAAAGAAGGAGCTCAGTTTGTACAGAGAGCCGAAAGAGATTTCATGTTACACATCCCACAGTTACCTTCTGAGTGAGGTTTATAAGGGGAAGTGATATGTATTAGACCAGCTGACATATTTGGAGAGTGGGAAATAAATGTCATGTTTGGCACCTGTGATTCCAGGTGTAGGGATGCTTCCTCTCCACTTAAACCTTGCCTTGCTTATGTGCTTGCAATACAGGGCCACTGTGATGCACTGGCAACTTGTAGACTGTTTTCAGTCATGTTGCCATTGGTAACTTTCTTATTTTAAAGTACATTTTAAATATCACTTACTTTAGTAATTGAGAAAAAAATGATGTCATGGGGATGGAATGAATGCCTAATATGGGTAGTATTGAAAAAACCCCACAACTTTAAAAACGGAACCTTTCACAAGATTACAAAATTGAGGAAGTCAGAAGTGCTTTAGCAGGTCTCGGGATCTATATGTTTTTTTTTTTTTTCCTATACTCCAACTGTCTTAAACCATGGCAGGTACAGAAGGGGTATGATATGTATAAAATGAGTTAATTTTTTCTTGATCACCTGCAGGGATGCTAGATTTTTCACTGTTTTGCCTACCTGGAGGAGTTGTACTGAATGGGCTCAATACCTGAAAGACTGTCAGGTGATAGAAATGGCTGCAGTTAATAGGGCTGAAATAGGGATGATTTCTGTCAAGAAGCACCATGGTTTTTTCTACCCTTAATTTCTAACCGGTTGAGCTGCTGAACATGCATACACTGATTTTAGTGAGATCCATGTTAATGCCTTAGCTGAGGTAGTGACATATATTTAAATACGTAGCTGCACTTCTAAAGGTTTTCAGGTGATGCTACAGTTGGCTCCTTTGGGACCCTTGGTCAAGACTTCTGATGATTTGGAACTCCCAGTGCTCCACTGGAAAAAAGTTGTCTTGGTACTTCCCAGTCCAGCCTACTGTGGGAAGGAGGCAGAGTGATCCTCTCTGCTGACTGGGAGTTGCTTTCTCCTTGCAGGAATTCATTTAAGGGGAAGGCTTCAGGTTGTGCTGCTTATCTTAACCTTTGTTTTGCTGATGTGGCGAGGGCCTCTGGGGTGTACTGGTGAGGGAAAGGAGCAGTGAGGATCAGCGTAATTGGCCAGTGAGGAGAGGAACGTGTGCCCTTTGGGACACTGAAGCAGCAGTCTGCACGTCTCACCAAGGCACCTGCGAAAGGCAGAAGGGATTTGACCCCATGTTCACTGGTTGACGTGCCAGCTCCTATGGGGCTATTTTCACTTCTTTGGCTACCTCATGTATTCAAACCCTGCCAGCCCATGTGGTGAAGAGCATGGAAGTAGTGGGACCCCAAAAGATGGGCAACACAGCTTTCCCTTGTGTGAGGGGAGAAGCAATAGCCAGACTAAGATCTGACCTGTCTCACCAGGGTCTTCTTGGAGGAAGGCTCCTGTCCGTAGCCACTTACCCCTAGGGACAGCTTCCAGACGGGGAGGGGTTCCTCTGTGCTGCTCTGGATCGGTAGCCTCCACGTCCTTTGCACAGATGTTGGATTTGGAGAGACTAAACACGTTTCTGTGATGAACAGGACAGAAAAAATAATTTGGAGGTATCCAAACTGATAACCTGGAATGTTGTGAACTTTCATAAAAATGCAGCGCCTGGGGTCAGCTTGATTTTGAGTATCTTGAACTCTTGCTTTAATCTTACTTTTCCAAATAAGTCTTCCACTTATACTGCTGACATAATATGAAGTGAGTGTCTCAATTTTGCAATTTTGGAAAAGCGTCTTCTAAGCTATTGTCATTTTGCTGTGTTTCGTTCCTCATTTGTTACTTTGAGTGAAATTGAATGGAAGGTAGCTTTGTCCAATGTTTCAGGCCAAGTGCATGAGCTTCAATGAGGCTGAGAGCCAGGTCCTACACTTGGGACAAAACAACCTCACGCAATACTACTGGCGTGGGGAAGAGTGGCTGGAAAGCTGCCTGGCAGAAAGGGACCTGGGGTGTTGCCTGACAGCTGGCTGAATGTGAACCAGCAGTGTGCCCAGGAGGCCAAGAAGCTCAACAGCATCCTGGCTTGTATCAGAAATAGTGTGGCCAGCAGGACTAGGGAAGTGATTGTCCCCTGCAGCACTGGTGAGACCACATTTTAAGTACTCTGTTCAGTTTTGGGCACCTCATTACACGACAGACGCCAAGGTGCTGGAGTGGGTCCAGAGAAGGGCAATGAAACTGGTCAAGGGCCTAGAGAATGTCTTATGCAGAGCAGCTGAGGGAACTGAAGAAAAGGAGGCTTAGGGGAGATCTTATCACTCTCTACAACTACCTGAAAGGCTGTTGTAGTAAGGTGGGTGCTGGTCTCTTCTCCCAAGTAACAAGTGATAGAACAAGAGGAAATGGCCTCAAGTTGCACCAGGGGAGGTTTAGGCTGGGTATTAGGAAAAGTTACTTCACTGAAAGGGTTGTCAAGCACTGGAACAGGATGCCCAGGGAATTGGTTGTGTCTCCATCCCTGGACTTGTTTAAAAGTTGTATAGATCTAGGTCTTAGGGACATGGTTTAGCAGTGGACTTGATAGAGTCAGGTTAACGGTTGGACTTGATTATCTTAAATGCATTTTCCAATGCAGATGATTTTATTTCACAAAGATTTCTACTAGCTCACCCTGAAGAAGGTGTCTGGTGCTCTTCTGAAAATTTCAAATTCTATCAAGTCAATTTTTTACAGCAAGGCTCTGAGCCAAGGCAGATCTGACACAAAGATCTTATTTCTGCTACCTGGCTATCAGAGCGTGTATGTATAAAGAATTACTATAAATTAATTCATTCTTTTATTTACATATTCCTATGTTGATATGAGTTCATGTTGCCAAGAGATCAGAAGATACTCTGCAATCCCGTAATACCATATACTAACAGCCAGCTAGAGGGGGAGTGGAGACCATTGCTAGTGACAATCTGCAAAAACTCTTGTATTGTTGTCTTCCCCACCTTTGTTTCACTGATGTGTTACTGCTTGTTCTTTGCAGTGTAACCTTTCTTACAGCATCTGTTGGATGCTAGGTGCTTCTGCAGTCTACCAAACTGATTAGGCTAATACCTTGAGCCAGGATTATTTATAATTTATCTTTCTGTGATATTTTAACCTATGCTATCTGAGTAGAATAGAACTTCCTGTTCTATCAATTCCGTCCTGGTGTCAGAAAACTATACAGATAACTCTCCTTTCCCTCTTCCTATCCTGCTGACTCAGCATGGAGAAGGCTGTTCTCAGCAGACATAAATAGTGAGGAAGGATGTATTTCTTTGGCTGTGGGCCATACAAAAGAGTGAAATCTGCAGCAAAGAAAATTATTTCTTTTGCTGGAAACAAAATGTGAAAATCTCGATTATACTGAAAAAAAATTGGCGTCAAGGGGTGTTCATTCCCTTTCGCCACATCTGCAAGCAGTGAGGAATGAAAGCCTTTACTCCCAGAATATACTGTTTATTTTCTGTTTCCATTCAAAAATGTGTTTCTTGAGTACAGAAGAAGAGAAAAAGTCTTAAAAGCTGTGTTTTTGAGCTCCAACACTGGGGAAGTTAATACAAAATGAATGCCCACCAGGAGGAGCTCACGATACAGCTTGCAGCGTTAACGTCCTGCCTTTAAGATTGTCAGAATTTCACCAAAGACGGACCTTCTAGTCAAAGCACTGTGGGCACAGCCATCCCCGTAAGAGCTGTCAGTGCTGGCATTTGACATAGGAATGCACAAAATAAAACTACATCTGGAAAAGGCAAAAACAGTGCAGGTGGGATGACTTGCTGTGGGCATATGCTGAGGGGCTACAGGATGTGATGACCCGTCATGCTGTGAATGACTTTATACAGGGAATCCCAGCCTCAAACTTTCCTTCAAAAATCTCTGTTTTTCCTTTGGTAAAAAAGTAAGCTGAGGTGGCGTTAAGGCGAGTTAGCAACCAGAAGGAGGGGAGTGTTCACACGGTACAGTCCTTTTTAAAGCTGTACTAAAGCTCTTTCATAGGTGGGTCAGTAAATCCACTCTGCTCACTAGTGTGAATGTTCCCAGCTATCAAAGGGAAGTAAACAAATCTGGAGGGAAAAGCCTGGTAGTTTTTATTGTGGAAGGGATGCTTGATTTTGGCAAGCACAGATCTTCACCTTGTAGCTGCTAAGTTGCCTTTGTTGAGGACAAAGCAGGACAGATCCACTAGCATTGAAATTGCTGAGGAAATGATTTTAACAACTTCCTGCAGCTCTCAGGGATGAATGAGAAAAACCAACTGTCTGTCGCATCTGTTCTGCTCTGTATTTTTGTACTTGTTTTGAAATGCAGTATTTAACATTGCCTCCAGACTAACCAGTTCCCGTCTCACTGAGGCAGGAGACTAACGTCTGTAATCCAATGACTGCGGGCTCCTTTCTTCTTGTTAAAATAAATTAATAGTGAACAGAGTCTTTTTATCATGGCCATGTTCTTATCAGACCATCTCCCTTTATATTCCTTCCTTCCCCAGCCGTTGTGGAAACA
Source organism: Merops nubicus (assembly GCF_000691845.1). Classification (NCBI taxonomy): domain Eukaryota; kingdom Metazoa; phylum Chordata; class Aves; order Coraciiformes; family Meropidae; genus Merops; species Merops nubicus. The sequence goes on from NW_008582187.1 coordinate 66,684, forward strand.
GACATCCTGCCCAAGGCATCAAAATCCACAATCTGCTGCTTCTTCTATGGAGCCTCTGGATTTTTGCCAGTGGTCCCCTGAGATGGTCCCAGATGTGATTGCTTTTTCTGTGCTACCCTGAAAATATCCGGTAAAAACAAAGGGCTGCACTCACCACAGTTACTGCTTTGGAGGCCAGCACTTCCTCTGCTGTCAGGGATGTACAGTGGGAGATGTTAGTCACCATGAACCCTACAGAAACCATGACTAAAATGGCAGGGTCAAAGTTAAAGGGATATTCCCACAATAGAATAAAGCAAATCTTTTTATTGCATCTTTCAGCTGGTCCTCCAGTTTACCTCCAGTTCCCATGAAACCAGAAGATGTATATGAGATGTCTTTCCCACAGGGTTGTTTTATGGGTAAAATGCAGATTCCTTGCACCTACGTTGTGTGTGAAAGGAGAGTAGGTTTGGATACCACTCTTCTTTGGGGGGGTGGGAGAAATGCAAACAACTCTATTTCGAAGTAAATTGGATTTATATAACAAAACAGCCAATTCCTTAGAATAAAAACAGAATGTTTTTTGACTGACTCAAATAACTTTTTGGGTATAAGGATGTGGGGGAGAGGAGGGAAATGTAAATACCAATTTGTGACAGTTTTTGTGGCTTGGATTTGTTGGGGTTTTGTGCTACTTTGGTAGGAATGAAGATTTTCACTAGTCCCGTCTGTCAGGAAAACAACGTTTTAGTCCTGGCTGTTACTCTTGAGTGGTTGAAGACGCCCATGAGGAACCATGGGGATGAAGGTGTAGCAAATGCACCCTGCTCCTGGATTTCTTTCTTTAATGTCTTGTAACCTTTTTTTTTTTCTCTTGTTTTTTTGTTGCTTAGATCTTCCCTGCAGCTTCTCTGCTTTGATCTAAGTTTCCTAACTGCCAGAGTTCCCGTATCCTAAAAGTGCACTTGTCTCCACAAGCATTTGTGCATGCAGTAAAACATTCAGAAGGGTTTTAGCCTGTTAATTTTTAGACATTGACTCTTTGAGGTGAGAATCCAGTGTGATCTCTTGTATGAGTCTATGCTTGTTGGTTAAAGGTTTTACTTCAGTGTCACAGTAAGGAAAAACTTCAGATGTCTCTTCTTTGGGATCTATCTTGCAATCTGTCCGGCGCTAAAATGAAGAGATTGGAGGAAAGTGAACAGAAGAGAAGAGAAATTATGGATCCCAAAGATCATGCTTTAACCATTCTGGAAAGCCATGTGTTGTTCAGCTGGGCTAAGGAATTATTACTATTGAAGGCACTTTATTGCTACTTTAAATTTGGAAAAATCTCCGCTCTGCAGCTTAATGTCCTAACAGGACAGTAATTCAAGAAAGTTGAGGCTGCACTTGTTCTGTGGAGTTTGCAGTGGTTTTTTTTAAGAATGCTTATGTAGAACCTGAAACAAATACAGCTTTTCAGGGCTGCAGCTAATTAAGTTACTCTTTTCCCCCATGTCTCCTCACTGGTCTGCAGATAAATCCAGCTAGCTTTCTGACATCCAGCTCACAGCTGTCCGCAGGGCTATGCAGTAAGTTGTGCCATGTTGGGGATTTGTGGGTATGTTCACTATGGCCTTCGTGTTTATTTCCAGAAACAGAAGTGTATCTCTATGGCATCTGTTCTGTTAAATATTGACCCTCTGTCAGCAGCATTACAGGTAAGGAACCTCCCTGGAAAAATTGGCTCATGGGGATTTGCATGGCATTTCTATGGCGGGAGCAGGATTTTTTTAGTTTGTGTTTTTTGCTTTAAGCACATTGGGGGCGAGATGCCTTTTGAAGCATCGTACAAGGCAGGAACATCGCCTTGACAAAGTGCGAGGGCTCGCACTCAGTCCTTTGTGTGCAAGACTGAAAAAGCAGAGCACCTTAGTGACTGATGATCTGAGATCCATTTGAAACAGTGTCTGCCTTTTTGTTGTTACACTTCAGAAATATCCTGACCTTGCAGTCTTATAGACAGGCTTTTCTTAACAATTGTGCAATGTCAGCAGCAGCTGGAAATGTATCACCTGTTCTGAAATAAAAGGCCAGAGGTGGCTTGTAAAGAGTCTGTGAGCTTGAGTCCAAGGCATGATGAAAACTTTCATAGGAGAGGAAAATACAAGAACTAAATATCACCAGTTTTTCAGGGACCATCATTAACACTTAAATGGATATGGAACCAAGAAAGTTGTAAATATATTCATGCCTTTTGCGGGCACAGTGGCAACACAAAACCAATCTACAATGGTTCCATGTGGCAGAGGCTTGACATTTTTGTGTCAGAAGGAAGACTGTGAAAGCTAGTGTTTCAAGTAACACTAAAACGTGGTGAGGTAAGCCCTGTAGCTGTCCACCGTCCTGTCACGTGAGTCTGCAGCACATCTCCTAAGGAGGCATCTTCAATTGAAGTCCTTTACTGGTGAGGATGTCCCATATTAATTACTCATCTTTCTGAGAGCTAACAGCTCTTGCTGCTATGGCACTGGTGTGAAGAGTTAGATTTTCACCTAGCGGGCTGGGTCAGCAGAGCTGTAAGTGAGCATAGGTGCTCACTGGTGCAGATACTTAGGAAAGGCAACAAGAGTTGATTAGAGATTCTCTATATTAGGAAAAGTCACACTGATAATTCTGGCAAGCTTGAACAATTAGGGAGGCAAAAGGGACAAAAATATTTAGTTAACTAACCCTTTCACAGAAATGTTGCCTTTCCAGTAGCAGGGAGAACATTTAGAGGAATGTGAATCTAAAAAGCAATGTATTGTAGTGCTGTGTTAGATAATATATACTTTATAAGCCAGTGCTGGGGTACCTTGTCTTTAGACTTCTGCCTGAAGATGGCTGCTGTCCTGCCGCTAGTGATCTGGTCCATGTGCTGGTACTGTGGTGTTTGCTGAGTTTCCAGAGTAAAAGTAAGATCCAGTGGTGTTTCTGGCTGTGAGCTAAGTTTGTGGACGGGTAGAGGAAAGCCCATATCGACTGATGAAAAGGGTGGGTCTTAAAGGGCTGACCCATCACTTGATGACTTCTTCCCTACCCAGGCTCTTTTCTCATCAGCTTGTCTTCTTCATGGAGGTCCCAGGTCTGGGACTGCTGCTGACAGCACAAGGGGCAGCAATACACATTAGTGTGAAGCAGAGATGGCACATGTGTCTGCAGTCCCCAGCTTCTGTCTGTGACTTGGTTCAAGCAAACCAAGTCTTTGCATCTTAATGTAACCAAATATTGCAAGAGGTGCTTTGCGTTTCTGTGCTCTTCCTCCCTACACATGGTAGGAGAGAGGGTTTCTCCCAGCAAATGTTAGTGATGATTTCCATCTTCACAGAGCTAAACTCTGTGGGCCATCAGGTGCCCCATGACCACAGAACTGTTGAATATGCTGAATTTCTCTTTGCTTCTTTGTTTTAGAGACTCTAATACTAAAGGCAAGTGTCAGACTGATAACTCTGAGAATTGTAATCTCTTTATCCCATAGGAAAGAAAATAAATGGCCCCCTTCTGCCCATTTATTCCTAAGTACTTCTGCCAAAGCTTTAGTGAGGAAACCAAACGTGTGGGTGGGAGCTCTTGCCCCATCTTTCCTACACTTATGTTCCCCAAACCAGAACAAAGGAGAGACGTGCTATTGCCTAGCGTTGTAGAAGTAATGCTGTACTAGAGACAACAAAAGCAGCCGACTGCAGAGCAGGGGCCTCTGCCTGTATCCCCGGGTCTCCAGCTTGGCAACCTGATGGTTGGCTGTGGTTATTTCATTTCCAGGAAAGAGGCTGATGCTGTTGACCCTGAGCTATTATTTGCCTAATGAAATACAGGGAACTGAGGGGTGGGAGCTAGATGTGAGGATCTGCGGCTTGCTGTCTTTTCTCCCTCTCCTTCCCTGGAAGAGTTTTGCAAGAGTGGCTCAGCACTGCCAGAACGCTCGTCCCCATGGCTGGTAGCAGAGTCCCTGCTCCAGCAGTGCCATACCCTCAAACACTCTGTGTTGCTGTCTGCAGCCCTTACAGACTGACACCAGGCAGCTGGACCCTGCCTGCCTGACAGGAGCCATGATCTTAATACTCCAAGAACCTTGCAGCAAGACAGCATTTTGCCAGATGCCCTCAGCCACCCTTTAATGGTCCTAGCCAGCCCCTTGTGTCTGGCGCACTGCCCGTGGCACTGAGCCTGGCTGTCACCTCGGCTTTGTGGCCCCAGCAGAGCGTCCTGCCCGTTTTGACAGGAAGGTATGGTGCTGCTGGTGTCCTGCCTGCCTCCTTGGCAGTGTGCTGCAAGGGCTCGGCTGCAGGAGCACTCTGACCTCGGAGCAAGAGCTGGCCAGGTGGGCTCTGCCAGACGTGCCTGCTCCAGCAGCTATTGCCACCGAGGGCAGAGGGAGGTGTGTCACGTATCGAGCAGATTTCTGGATAGCATGGGGTCCTTTTTTTCTGTCAGAAAGCCCAAATGAATTTGCAGATCACAAAGAAAATACCGTCTGCCTCATTACTGAGCTGCAATCTGTTCCTTCCCTACTCCCCCAGTTATATTCCTCACCAGGAATTTATTGTTCTTTATCAATCTGATGTTTTAATCTCCCATTCCCTCATCCTTGCCCCTCTTGTTTCCCTTTCCAGAGCTGCTGCTCTTGCTTTTGTCTCTCCTGCCCTTGCCAGCTGGAGTGAGACACTTGCATGGTGTTACACTGAGAAGTGTTGTTTGCTGCCAAAAGAGAGGAGATGCCCTGTAAACACAGCAAATGAAAATGCTGCCACAAGGCTGCATGGGTCCTGTCCTGTCCACAGCACTTCAGTGGCCAGGCATTAAAATGCAGGCTGGCAGGCACAGGCTGTGGAGTTTTCAGGAGATGTCAAAATCTGGAGGACCACTGTATCTGTGGTTGCCCCAAGGTCTGTGTAGGACAACTCACATGAAAGTGGAACAAGGAAGGTGGATGGATGTATTTGCATTGCTGTTGCATGCACAGAGCTTGGCCAAGGTCTGTGCTACCTTCATGCTCAACAAGTTCTTGCTCTGTAGAACCTACAGCAAGGTAGGAAGAAAAATGGCCCCGACTACTTGCTTTGTAGAGATAGCTGGTGGCAGCTGAAAATGAAGCTGCTAGTGATAAGGCAATCTTCCCCTTCAGATAGAAGCAGTCTGCGAGAAAGAATTGAGACATACTGCATTTGAAGAGCTCCCAGAAAGCCTGACAATTACATATTTTGGGACATGTACCCTAATAACCTAAAAATGTGTGCCTCAGAAGGACAGTGCCACAGTACGGCAGGGACATGCTGTTTGTGCTTGAGTGCCAAATCTACACGCCTCCTCTGTGCTCCACCGTCTTTGGTGTGTGCTGTACAACACGTCCTTTCCCTCCCGGACAGGGACACGTTTCCTGTGGTTTGTCCTCTGGTGCCTATTTTTCAGCTTTTCCTG
>NW_008582188.1:0-51876 GCF_000691845.1 Merops nubicus
CGGGGTCACCAACCGTTGCGTGAGGAGCTCCAGAATCATGACACGCTTCACAGAAGGTTCGTCAGTGTGCCGGTTTAATCTACACAGGCAGCTGTATTTATACACTGGGTGACCGATCACACATAGTTTATACTTTCGTATTGGTTAACACTGCACAACCACGCTCTAACCCCGTATCCTCATAGGTTAAATGTCTCTGTCCACGTGCCGTGGCACTGACAGGGTGATCTCATACTTGCAAGTTCCGGCCAAGCTTTGATCTACGCAGACGCTGCCGAGCTGTCCCCCGTGTCCTTCCTGCCTAGAGCCTCAAGGGCACAATGCCCTTGAGGTTCACCTCCGGTATTTCATCATCTTCCTTGTAGCCTGAGCTGCGCATAAGGGCTTCCAGGACGCCATCTTATGACGCAGTTAAAATTCTCTCTACAGGAAAGAGTCTTGGTTTTATCGCTGTAGATAGTGTTAATCAAAATGAACACCATCAGATCTTGAGACTCCTTTCATGACAGTTAATATCTACAGAGCCTAAAAGGTTATCTTAAAGATATATTTGCCTGGGAGCGCACGGCTGTATTGCTGACACAAGAAATCTGCTAATTTTTGTTGTTTCAGATGATGCCACTGCTCCCAGGAACTGCTGCTGAAGTGGGCTGAAACACAAGTAGTTACTCATGTGCCATGCAATTGGGTTACAGAAATTAGAAGTGTTGATCATATCTTTCCACCAGCCCCATGAGGAAATTTTATGGTTTGATTTTTTTTCTTAATTCTTCCTGAGGCTTGAATTAAATAACCAGCAAGCTGAGTATGCATATGCACTTTATCAAACAGTGGTGTGATGTTACAGCTCTGTGAGAATTTCACTTGGAGGCAGATCTTAAGCACAGATCCATTGATAGTAACAGATGTATCCTAATTGATACCCCGTGAAGCTCTGTTGATGATTCATATGTTTCTGGTCTTTTTATTATTATTATTAGGTTGTTTTTTTTCTTATTTCTGTTTGCTCTAGCATAAATATACAAACACAGGAAATAAATACATCTGTGCATAATTTCTGTATTGTAACTGGAAACAAAAGACCTGAAATCCATTTCTGCTCTATGCATCCTCATATACTATCCCATTGACTAGGGCATTTTCATTTCATTTGATTCCTATGGCAGTTAAAATGAATTATTCTAAACTACTTTTCATTCAGACTGACTGGTAACACCCAGCAGCCTTGAAGAGTATAGAGAGTTGCAGGTGGAATGACTGTTACTAGTCTGATACTGCATGCTGTGGGCATGTACATCAAAATGTAATTTGCATCTCTTCCTTTTACTCACTTTGAGTGATTTTTATTCTTTTAAAAAGTAATTCTTTATGTTTCAGCAATACGGACTTCATATTACTTCCGTTCCTTCAGTATTTGTCTTAAAAGAGCATCTAAGGGAACAAGAAAGCAATAAGAAAAGTACTTCTTGAGCTTGAAATTATTTGAATGAAGGAAATGAAACTCTTCCACTTCAGATAACGCAGACTGGTCATTAAAAAGAACATCTTTATTACTGGCATCATTTCAGTTTTTCCTTGAGAATACCATACATTTCAAAAGTGCTTTAGTTTCTATGCCATTGTGAAGCTAATCACTTAAAAAAAAAAGGGTGATTGCAAAGAGGTTCATGTGGAATTAAGGGCTATCAAGCTAATTCTACTACTCCTATTTCAGTGAAATGTGTGTGGAGACAGAGAGAGGGTTGAGTTTCTTTCTTCCCAGTAAATAGAAACCTTGCCACAAGGTTGCAGGCACTGGGGCGTGCAGGGGCAGGAGAGGGTGTGGACAGAGCAGCATCTCCAGAGGGAAAGGCCACTTGTGTCACCAGAGGAGCTCATCAGCATGGCCATCTCCTTAGCACGAAGGCTGGACCTGGAGCTCAGCATCTTGCCTCTGGCCATTGCTAGTGGCAAGGTGCATAAAGGGCTGTGAATTCCTTAGACCTCCTCTGCTCTGTGTCCAGAGGAAGGACTGGAGACCAATAGAAACATTGTCACAAGGCTGAATGAGTATAATGTCAAATGTAAAATTCCCAAGTATATATAGACGTATCAGGACAGGCTGCAATCAGCATGCAGAGATAATAAAAGCTTTGAAAAGATGTCTGTATACTGCCCTCCTGAAGCTCTGTTTCGGGTGGCAGTTCTCAAAACACCAGTGAATTTCCTGGCCTAGCAAAGTTCGTACGGAGTCAGGAGTAAGCACTGGGTTCAGAGTTGTTGCTTACATTGTCTTCATTAGTCACTTCATGTTTTGTCTAAAGTGCTGATGTTATTAATAGCATGAAATAATGATATTTAAATTACTATAATCATAACTGTTGATTGTAGTTGATTGGAAAATAGCTATTCTGGTTGCTTTTTCTTGAATAAAATTTTGATTTGTTTCCACAGAGATCATAAAAGTAGCATTTTGCTCCAACTTCAAGTGATTTGATTAAAAATAGGTCTCCTTCCTCCCCTGGGATTGCCATTCAGGGCTGTATTCCTTGTCCTGCGCTATGGGCAGGGCTCACCACCTGGGCAATAGGGGATGGTCCCTTCCTTAGTTTCTATTGCATTTCAAACCATGACTGCTGGGCTGTGCACACTGCCAAAAGGATGTACAAGGCATTACTGGGAACAGCAGGAAGGAAGGAAGGAGCTGGAGAAAGAAGAGTAAAAAAGAAAAGTCCCAGGTATCTTTAGCAACAGCACAACCAGAGAGGTGACAAATGCAGTACTCTGTGTAAGTCTGAGATTTACCAGATCTGGACAAGAACTGAGCTTCTCTGTTATTCTTTTGTCTGCAAAAAGAGCCTCAAAGATCAGCAGCAATTCTATTTCTTCTCTTTTCAGCAAAGAGACAGCTAAATACTTCAATACCTTTGAAAAGTCTGAGAAATAAAGGTACTTTTCATTTAACAGAATTCCTCTCTACAGGTGAAGGGAAAGATCTACAGGTGAAGGGAAAGATGTAAACAGCAATTGAATTTTACTTTGTCTTCTACTTTTCAAATGCTTTAACAGTTTTCCTCTCCTTAATATCTTTAGGATAGGGTTAAAAAGATTTAATGGAGGTTGTTGCTATGGTGCTCATACCAATGTGTCTGCATTCACTCGTGTGAACCTTGGTTTGGTGCTTGTACATGTTTACAGCTTTGTCTGTCTGGATCTATTTGCTCTATCTAAATTAACACAGTGCACCCCAGCTGCTAGAGAACTTGTGCTTGTTTTTGCCTTGAGAAGTTGTAGAATAAATAACTTGTGAAGAAAGGTCTGCAGGCCTTTTTTTTAACACTTCTCAAATGTTTTCATAAACTCAGATTGTCCATAAACAGACTTGAGAGATGCTATACTTGATGTTTGCAAATCAGGGGGAAAATTATTCAGGTTTTTTGAAATAGCTTTATGAAACATTACAACTGATTGGGCAATCCTTGCCAGCTGATATTACAAAGTAATATTCCTGAATGACATCATCATTTGAGCCTTTTAGGGAGAGGGAAAAAAAAAATACCTACCGACATAGGTAGGTACCTAAATACCGACACAATGTGAATCTGATTTGTGCCATAGCTCCCTGCTCTAACACTAGTGGTTATCTTTATTTAACAATGATTTAATTTTTTGTGATGTAGTCTTTGCACAGGCATTTAGTTCTAACACATCACAGGGTCTCCAGTCCTTCCTCTGGACATAGAGCAGAGGAGGTCTAAGGAATGCACAGCCCTGCACACACACTATGCCACTCAGGTAATTTTGAAGCTATAGCATAAGACTGATACCTTTTTTCAACCCATCATCAGGTCAGGACTCAAATTAGTGTTCTTGTACTCTAGTGGAATTGAAAGACAGAAGTCCACTATGAAATACTGCATAATTAAACTGCAGTCTGTCTTGTTTATTTGTAGCAAATATCTTCTATTAAAATGTTCATCTTGGAGCTGCAGCATGTTTCAACCTAAGGGTGCTACTTTTTCTGGTTGAATGGTGCTGTTTTTTCTATAGGACAAGCTAAACTACACTAATTTGTGAATAAACACACACTGCAATAAACTGCAAGAGCTCATGTTTCTGATGGCTATACACCTCTTTCCTTGTAGTTCTTGACTATTCTTCCATTTGTGAGCTGATGGCAGTATCTGTCATTTTTTTTGAAGTACCATCAGCGGGCTTAGGTTGTGTATTTATTATCCTCACTCCATTTCTCTGGAGATATAGAAGTCAACAGGTACTGTGTGAGAAGTGCGGTTGTTCTGATTTACTGTAGCAGCATTTGTCTGTGATATGGACATTTTCATCACTGGGTAATCACACTTGTTCCAAAATAAAGGCTATTTCCTACTGATTAAGGAAAAAAAATTAAAATGTGTCCTTACTTCTAAGGAGAGAATGACTTCAGAAATGAGGGCTGCATGTATTAGAGGAGAAAGAGTAGAACACCTGTCCAAGGCAATTAAGTTCTCTGCTGAAGCTCCTGGCCTTGGTGGTGCAAGGCAGGAATATTACCTCAAATGCACTCCTTGGAGCCAGGTGTGGTTTGGTCTTGGCAACAAGGAAGTGTGTGTGTGTGTCTTGGAAAGTTTATTCTGAAATGCCTTAAGAAAGGCTTTAACTGGTCCATTCAAAAGTCTTTTGAAGTCAGTGCTGTGTCCCCAGTGGTAACATAAGTTAGTGCCAAGGGACAAACAAGAACTAGGCGAGCAGGTATCATCTTTTCTCAGCTTGCAACTGTTTTAGCTCTCTGACATTTGGATGTGTTTTCTGTTTTCAGTGGGTTTCTCTTTCATCTATTCCTCCACTATTCTATCCATGTAACTTCAGCATTCACAGCATCCTTTGGCAACAAGTTCCACAGGTCTATTTGTTAAGCAGCACATCATTTTGTTTGTTTTGTGTAAATAGGAGCTGGCGTAGGACATAAATAATATTGTACCAAGCCCCTTCAAAGAGAGTCTTTTCTGCAGTCCATCTTTGTCTCCAGCTCTGGAAAGAGCTGCTCTCTTGGAGCCACACTCCTCCTCAATGCATGTTGGTGCCAAAGGAAGAGGGCTGAATATGAACCTTAGCACCACATGGCATCACTCAGAGTTTGCACATCTACTCTTAGCTGTCTTATTTCTAAGCTGTCTATGCTTACTATACTTACTGCACTATAGCTGTGTATGCTAATTGAAAGGAGAAGTAAAAATTTCCATTCTTTATGATAAATAATACAAAAATGTCACTTTGAAAAGTACCTCCTAGTGTTCTGGTGACTGACAATACAAGTATTATCTCACTCTAGTGTGTTTTTGTGTGGTGCTTATTGCCACAGCATCTAAGCCTCTTGCAATGCATCATCACAATTGGTCTCTAAGGAATGATTATTTTTCTTTTATGGAGGGAGAGCTGAGGGATTCAAGGTCTGGACGCATTCAAGGTCTGGCCTAGCACCCAAGAAAGCTGATGATAAACCTATTTTCTAAAGGTCAAACCAGGATTCTGTGGCAGAGCCAAGAACAGAGTAACAGCTCAGTCCTTTAACCTCTGGACCATTTAATTTATCCTTCTTTTTCATTATTTTTTCCATTTTTTTGGGTGTTTTTACTGGTCAGAATTCACTTGTCTCCATCTCTAAGATGATGTATTAGTAAAATATTTTGGCATCTGTCATGTATTTTCTGTTTATTATTTGCAATCAGTTAGAAAGTGCAGTTTCCAAAATGATAGACCTGTTGAGTGAAGGAGCATTGATAACATTTCATTTTCCCTGGGAATCTAAAGCATTAGCAACATCAGACTGTTATTTTCTTTTCTTGAAGTAGATTTAGTAGGGTAAGTTACTGTATTTTGCTACCACTTATACAACCTAAGTTTGTTACGTTTTCTCCAGTGATAAATCATCCTCTAATATTTTGTTTTCTGTGGCAACGATCATGTAAAATTGAATTTTATATGAGACTAAGACATGTCATGCAGTAGTGGTTCTCTCATTATTATTTTAACTCGTTTTGATTTTACAAACAGAGAGAGGTATATTTTCAAAGCTCTTCTTTTTCTCTGCAGTGGAATCAACTTATTTTTTCTAGGATACTGAATGAGATGTTATTTTTTAAGTGCCACGATCTTCCCCAAAATAGCCTGTAACATTACTGTGAATTGTTTCTTTTTTTTTTTTTTTCCCTGATTCAATTGAATAACTCCATCAATATATTTATATTAAGTAAGTTAAAAAAAAAGTATAGCAACATAGACATTTTTCTGAATTCCTTTTAAAAATTGGATCCAGTTGCAGAGGTCATGAATGTGGGATTAGATACAGTTCCAGAGGAGGAGAGGATGTGGGATATGATCAAGGACGAAGGATTCCTGGATGAATATTACTAAACCAGTCATGAGAAATACTCAGAAATTGTTAGCAACAATAGCAATCATACAAATAGAGATCACAACTAGTGATCTAGTGAAGCAGAGCAGTTCTCACTATTAAATGTTACTGTGGATTTAAATGATACTACCTATGTGTTTGCTAACAAGTAGAAGAGTTGGACAGAAATAATTTAACTAAAACTGTATTTTTGGCTAACTGATAGTTGGTTGCACTAAAATCTATGTATGAATTCAGGACTAAATCCTGAACAAAAATGGTCCTAATGAAAAAATTCACTACTTACCAAGAGTTGCTGCCTTCTGAAATGTGACAGGCAACAACCATTGACTGAAATTTAACAGTGAAAGAAAGACCTTGATTCAGGACTTCCTAATGACATTGGGAGCCTTTTCATTCAATTTAGAGAATTTTGCATCTGGTCATCAGTTATATTTTTGAAACACATTTTGTCAGCCAGTCTGAAGTGCCTGGCATGGCTACATCTCCTGGCTGCTACCACTGTTCTTGGAGAGATGCTGGCTGTTGGATTTCTATAACTCTGCCATAGCAACTGCCAACAATTGAAGCACACTGTTTTTCTGTCTCCTTTGGTCTCACAGTAAATTACCGCTGAATTCTTTGGCCTTTAAATCATGCAGGCTACTACAGATCTTTACTATTAAACTGCAAAACTGCTCAGTAATCAATCAACTGCATAAAAGCCTTAAACAGAGCAAATAATTTGGTCAGATGAAACTATCACAAATTCTATTACAGCAACAAGTTCATTTCAGTATTTCAATTAACTTAATTAAGTAAGTGGCTAATTCAATGAGTTTAGGCTTATTTCAAAACACTGAATCTCCAGGTCTATTTTTTTTTTTTATTTCTGTCATTCTTTACTTCTTGCAGGTGCTGAAATACCAAACTTCTCTTAGCAATCTCATTTAACTTTGACACAGACTACTAAGTATAAGTTGTGCATACATAATTTTTCTGTTTATTCTATATAGTTCTAAATGCTTGGGCTGAACAATCAAGAGATTTTCTGATTTGCTTTGCAGCTAAAAGCTATTTTTTTTCTTCTCTTGTTCTAAGGTCTTCATAAACTAGGTCATAGCTGAGATGCAGTGGTGTTTGACAGCAAGCCATTCTCAAAGGATCAAAAGTGACAAATGTGCAGACGAACAGGCCCCAAAATGCAATTGTTGTGTCCTAAATAATCCCCCTTTAGCACTTAATATGTTGGTAACAGGAGTTCTGTTCTCTTGTCAGGCCAGCTTGGGCCAAAGCTGTGTTTATCTAACTAAGGTCAACAGTGCAGCAAATTTGGGTGACACCTCTAACAGGTACCTCACAGAATACAAAACACAATATAAATACCAGCTTTTGATGTATAAATAATTAGTAAGGCTTTGGGGAATAAAAACACTATTTCTGACCTTCCTTTTGTTACATGCTAGCTTTATTTTTCAAATTTAAAAAAAAAAAACTGTACACCTTCAAATACTTGAAGTGCTCTTGAGCTATTCCCATGCACAGTCTAAATAAATAGTTTAGCTGTTGCCTGGATCTAATACTAGACATTTTGCCTGTGTTTGTTGTAGGGTCTTGTGTAATAGGGCTCCCAGAATTGCAGTTTAATAGGACTAGCTTGAGGGCAAATTTGCCATAACACGGGGCCAAGTTATTACAGTAATCAGCTAGCTAAGAAGGAGTTCAAAGGAGTGAAACGCAGAAAATGAGCCTATTTTTTTCAAAAGTGTAGGTGCTTATGGAACCTGTGAACTATTGCTAACATTGCTAAGCATAAGCCAAGTAACTGAACCTCAGCATGCTGAATAAGTGAAATAATTTTAAAAGAGTTAGAGTTTCAAAACTACTGAGATTACATAGTGGAACTAGTTAGAAAATTTTCTAACCATAGTTTGCAGTCTATGAGAAGTTCTTCTATTTCAGTTACTTTTTGTCTTGAATTTTGACATACCCTGGAAATAATATTGGGCCTATTCTCAATTTGATTTTCCCTTATCTCAAAAGACAAAACCTGAAGTTTTTAATTTGCAAAAAGAATTAAGAATTATGAAATTCTTTTTTTAAAAAAAAAAAAAACAGAAAAATATTTCTCATAAAGTTTGATTTCTAAACTTGCCAGTATTTCTCTAGAAACATTCTGAGCAATATTATATTTTCCACTTCAGCACAGAGATTTAATTCAGGTCCACTGTATCTGTTGCAAGTTTCTGTAGTTGGTTTTCACTCCCACCTTTTAAACTCTATTTATAGTGACAAAAGATTGTGAATTTTATTTCTAGGAAATAAAATATTAATACAGAATTAATTTCAGAAATACCTGTATACAGATGAATATTATCAGAATATGGCACATTTTTTTAAAGTTTCAAGAATTGCATTAATTAGACACATACTATTCCCAGAAGTCTTTGTAGAAACTGCAGAAATACTAAAAAATATATAATTACATCCTCAGAGGTAATCCACCCCCAGAACAAACTAGCCCAGTGATGATACTGACCCTTGGTTCTGCTTGGGTTTTGTGCTCAGTATAAACCGACCCACCAGTATTTTCCCCATCAGGAAAACTGAGAAATCTAAATACGTATAAAATGTGAGTATTACCTAGGTTCAAGATTAGCATAGGAGGAATGTTATTGCTGATGGGGTTATAAAGTTTCTCTACCTCATTGGACGTGGGTAATTTCAAATCACATGCAACTGAAGTTCACGAGTGGCATTTAAAGTGGATTTTTGTGGAGTGATCAAATGGAGAATCTGTTAAAGGCTCTCCTGTGTTACCCATTTCTCTTAAGCTGCCAGTAGCTGGAGTGGAAGCTTCAAAGGGCTTTGTACTCTCAAAACTGAGTTCTGCAAGTACTCCGGCTTCATGTATGTCAGATCTTCAGGTTAATATTCTCTTACCCATTTCCAATTTTTAGTTAGACATTGTAGATCATACTCTCTTGAAGATACTGTAACTCCACCTACACATTTAAACTTCAGGGAGAAGGTTACCAGGACAGAATTCAGTTTCTACAATAGGAGGGTGAAATCCTGGTCCTGTGGGAATCAGTGGTAAAGCTTTCATTGATTTCAAAAGGATTCAAATTTTCTCTACAGCTTTATGTTCCCTTATTTTGCTGAGAATACCAAAAGATCTTCAATGACAGCTGAATTTATTTCTCTATAAAACGTGACAGTACCAGTAGAATATGTCAGGTTCCTATTGACCCTAGTGAGCTAGGAAAAGTCAACAGCATCACAGCTGTATTACTTGGAAGGGGTCAAGGAGCAAAGCTTTTCTCTTCACCTCATGTAATTCAAGAGAGAAACATGTCCATGATGCCTAGCTTATGGCAGAGTCAAAATCCCCATATTAGTGTTTCTGAGCACTGTTGTATGACTAAAACAGTTGGCTACAGCTAGCATGCATGAGAAGAAAAACATCTAAAAACCGTTTAAAAAATTAAGATATGTATCAAAACTTATAATATGAAAAGGGTAAGATTTTAAAAGGGACAATAAAAAATAATAAATACAATGACTTGACATTGACAGTACAGAAGAATAAAATACTTTATATTGTTACTTCTCAGCTTCCATTTATGCACCTGACATGAAAGCCAAAGACTAGAATTACTATCTTATCTAGGCGAGTCTGACAGCCTGAAAGAGTACATGGAAGGATGTGAGAGTTGTGTCCAAGTGCACTAAACCCCAGATATCTGAGAGTTCAATACTCCATTGGTTTCCTTTGTTAATGTTAGCAGAAATGTGCTCTTCAGACAAAGCAATTTATGCTATCTTAAAAGCTGATCCCAGTAGAACATTAAAAATAGAAAACTACTCCCCAATTCAACTCCTGTACGTTTTTCCACAGAGTTTAAAGTCCATTTGCAGCTGAATTTCAAAGTGACACATGGTGTAACTGAATGCATGGTAACTTGGGAAATCAGAACATTTCTTCATCAGGCACACAGTTAAGAAAGTGTTACAGCATTGGCTTGCAGTGACGGTGCAGTGTCAGAGTAAACATTAGTGGTCAGATCCAAGATGCCTGGCTGGCTTTGCGGAGGCATTCCCATCAGTTCCCTGGGCAGCACAGTGCAGCAGGGACTGGGGAAGGACTCTCCTCCAGCCCAGCCAGTATGTGTGCTCACGGGGACCAGCATCAGCCCACATGTGAGAGGAGGAGCTCAGGAACCCTGTATCTCCTTTGGGCTCTGGGTTCCTTGCCCTCCTGGACTATGGTCCCTGCATTGTAATTTCTTTTATGAAGTGTCAGCTCAATTTTTTATTTCAAGCTATAGCCTGAAAAAAAGACACAGCTTACCTCTCATTAAATAGCATTCTCTCTGTAAGTTCAACATCTCCCCTAGGCTCAGGCACACACATTTTCATGCCTCAGGAGAGCAAGCTCTAACCACCAGACTGCTAGAAGGGGTAAAATGGGGACACGCTCCACATCTCATTTCATGCAGTACTCTTGTGTGCAAGAGGAATAGATGATTTCTAAAACTATAGGTGAAGAGGTCTGGTTCTATTCCTGCTTGTAACATTTCCCTGTTGTTTACCTCTAAGCATTTCTGTGCAAAACCTGCTGCATACTCCTAGACATGTGTTTGTGTGCTTGCTGATGAAGCTTCTATTAAGAGCTATCATATTACATTCAGAAACCTAGATCTTTAATACTTGCTCCTGAAGTGCAAGTCAGAACCTTAACGAGACATTAACACTATCTGGTCACTGGAATGTTCAGTGTCCACTGAGGTACTGGCAGTTCCAGGAATCTTTCCTCCTTGTGGATTTCTTTCCATGTGAATGTCTCAGCTTTGATCAAATTGTATAATAAAGCAAGATGAAAAAGTGCAATAGCTCTTCAGAAAAGGAGTCAAAACTAGAGAAAGACAGGTGCTGAATACTTGCATTAAGTACAAGACTGTAGGAAGTTAGTCTTAGCATAGGTATACTTAAAAGGCTAACAGTACTGATCCATTAAAACTCATGAATTCACCATGAAGAGGACTAGAAAATTGGGATTTCTTTCACTTTCCTTCCTGCATATCCTGATGGTGACTAAAAGACTATGAGATCAAAAAATCCCACACTCCTTCTTTGCTTAGGGCCTGATAGCATCAGCCAGCATAGGGCTCCTTTCCTATTAGACCAAAGCTGGGTGCCTGGTCCCTTCTCTGAGCTGCCTGACCAGACACATCTCCCTGAGCAGGAGGCACAACAACAGCCCGACCATATGGTTAAGTGGCTGATGATTACTCACAGAAAGATTGTTCTGAAGCACTATCTATCAGCTGTTCATTTTCACAAGACACAGGACTGTTGTACCTTGCTGTGCATTACGGTTATGGGATTTTGCAAGTGTGGTTTTGTTGTAACTTCTGCCTTGGGAGAGACCCAGGGCTCTGCTCTCGCCTGTGGTTTCCCTTTCCCATCAGTATATTTCAATGAGATGGAATGTTTTTCTGCTGCAGAGTAGCAAAGTCCCATGACATGTGCAGTCTGGGAATTGCTGGCTTTTGTAAATGCTTTCTGTTGGGCTTTTTGAGACTAGATGCTGACTATTGAAATAGTACATTATCCTGAACAAATTAAAGAAAAACTGGGAACATCTAGTCTTCACAGAAAATATAATCAAAGATGAGCAAGCCCCATTTCTCTTCTGCTTTTTGTATTCAAAACTAACGTGTACCCAAGCAATTTCTGAAGTAAGCTGTTCACAATGCATAACCTGATCAATGAGTACCTTCAACAGGCTTCTTGAAGCCTCAGGCTTTCTGATTGCCTCAGGACCCCAGGGGCATGTATTTGTCATTCAGGGTCTGCAGGACAGGACTACAAGTAGGCAAGGGCAGGTCTTTCCACCATGCAGGTGAGACTTTTCCTTTTAAAACCTCTCTTCCCAGGTGAAGATGGTTCTTCCCTTTCAACAATTTGATGATTGAGGAACTCTCACAAAGCAGGGAGAAATACTTGTTCAGTGCCCTCCTCTGCCTGAGGACAGTCTATATCCAGGAGGCCATTAACTATAGACAGAGGAAAGTTTTCTCTATGGGTGCATTTGATAAGACTCTCACTGAAGCCCTACTGCTGATGTGCAAATGAGAAGAGAGGATGCTGACAGTGGAAAGGAAATTTACCACATCCTGCTTCCATCTAAATCCTACTGAGGATCCGAAAATCTTTGTTACTATAAATCTGTGATGATGCTTTTCTCATTACTTGGATAATAGAAACACTGACCATAATTGCTAGCCATTAAACAATCCCCTGTAGAAGAGACAAAACTTCTCTGAAAAATGCTGCTGTTTCTTAAAAAAACCCAAAATCTCAAGTTTTCCACTGAGTCTTCTAAATTGCTGTTCGATTTTCAGTCTGTTTTTTGTGTGCTCTTGTGATAATCCTCCTTTTTCTGTCATTCTCTAACTTTTCCCTCTTTTTCCATAACCATCTCATAATGGTATTTTTAGCATATAAATCACTAGCTCTGCCAAGATTCCAGAAAACCTGAATTCCCTTTTTGTTTTAAGCTGGTAGAAATCTTTCAAAAGAGCATGTTCTGTCAGAGAATGAAAATGTGCAGAAATCTGCAGGTTCCAAGGGAATATCTCGGTTTCCATGAAATGCTGAGGGAAGCCTTTCTGCCAGCCTGTTCCCCACCTTCCTGAGTCCTGGCAGGCTGTAGGTGTCAGCTTTCCTGCCCTCCAGTTTTGGAGGCACAAAAAAACCCTGCTATTAGAGTGCTTTGATTGTTTTAAAGTGAACAAATGGACCTTCTGGTCCCAAATGATGGTTTTGAAAAAATGTCTTCCTGGGAGTTGGTGAGCCCTAATCATACAGTAACTCATTCACACTCATGTTGCCTCAGAAAGTCTGGAAGCACTGGCTTCATTGCACAGAATTCTCTTCTCAGCCACTGTATTTCTTCTTAGTTCCCTTTATTCTCCATGGGAACTAACAATCAATGAGACGTGCTTTGATGGAAGATTCACGGTGTTTTATAACACCAGAGGGACAAGTAAGAAATCTGGTCTCTGAAAGGGAACACACCTCACTGGGCACCAACTCTTCCATCCACTCCTCAAGAATCTGCTTTGCCTTGCCCTGTTAGACCCCCTTTCATCCCAGGTCTCTCCTTGCCCTTGCTCCTTGTGCTTTTCTTCTCCTTCTCATGTACTTATCCCCGGGCTTCTTCATCTGTGCTGCCTCTCACTGCTTAGGCTCAGCCAGCAGTTCTAGGTTCATGGTCTTGCCCACCTCTTGGCTGTGTCCCAACCCTAATCTCCAGCCTAGTCTCCTTGTGCTATCTCAGACTGTAGCCTCTTTCCTTGTTTTTCTCTTTTCCCAGACTCAGCTTTTCTGCCTAGGCATTTTAGGTTCTGTTTTATCACCACCACCTTTGCTCATTCTCCTCCACACGTACCAGCCCAGCTCTCTTGGTTCACAAAGGCAATGAGGCAGCATCGAGTGAACACATACCAGAGAAGGTTTTGATGTCATACACCATTTTGGGTTTAGGTTTCTTAGCATTTTACTTATTTTTTTGCAACACACCAGTAGGTCTTGATATTACAGATTGGATCAAGCACTCTGGGGCCTGTGTTCCTCCTGCCCAGACTACTGGTAGTAACGTGGTTTTAATTTGTTACAAAATCTATCACAAGAATAGGATAAACTGGAATCCTGAGAGCTGCATGCAGCTGAGGCTGTAAAGCACTTGACTTTGATTTTAACCCATTCTTTAGACAGGGTGAATCTGGAATTATGCTCAGGTGCCATGTGCATTTGGACTGTGCCTTTGCAAAGAAGCTTCATATTAATTCTCAGAAAAGGAGGAGTGGAGAAAGCTAAAGCTGTCTTAAAAATAAATTTAGTTGAGCCATATACCAGACAGATAAAATATTAATCACTGAGTGCTTAAAATTAAAAAACGAAATAAGCTATGGAAAATACAAAGCAGAAGGCAAGGGACCAAGATCTACTTATAGTATAAATGTTAGACTATAGATTTCTTTGTATTTAGTAAAAAGCAAAAGACTTGACTTTTTTATTATTGGCCATCTTTCCTTTACAGTGGTTGTGGGGAGGGACTCCATTCTGCCAGCAGACATTGATGGCTATTTAGCAAGGTTAATATCAGTCATGATAGTTACCATCAACATACCAGAAGAAAACATTTTGATAGATTTCTGTTCAGCAGCTTTTACCTTTTACCTTGAAAGCTGAAGAAAAGTACTTCAACTGACACTTGCTTTTCTGTTGCTGCTTTGATCTTCCCATGGAAATGGATCTATAATAGCACAGGGTAGCTTCTCTTGCACCCTTTAAATTGAAGATACCTTTTCAGGCAGCATGATTTCTTGATAAAAGAACAAGGGACATAGTGCACCTTACTTCTGGCCCACTACACATTCCTGTCTTTCCTCTATATTTTGTTGTTGAGGGACTCCCTTATAGGCTGGTTGAATGGTGTTCACTTGCCAATTAGTTTTTTTTTCAGCAAATGGAATGAATTTCCTTAGCTTTATTTACCCCATCTTCCCCTGTGGGATACACTTCTGTCATTTTGGCAAAATAAAGTTCTGCATGAGTGTCAGTGAAAGGCTCTCGCCAATCGCATTATGTGTCAAACAAACATTTCCCCTCTCACCCACACACTGCCAAGTTCTTCATGCAACAAAAGAGATCATTCAGTGTAGCTGTGTTTTGAATAATGTAAATTCAAAAGCAAGCATAATTTCTCATATGTCTTAAAACCAGGAGATAAATATTTTAAAATGTGCTTTTATAAAATGGTTGGACTTTCCTAAAAAATAGGTTTGTCATCTAACAAACAGTATAGTAAAAAACAAAGAAAAAAAAAAACAACAAAAAAACAAAAAACAGACAATAAGATTTGTTGGAGCAAATAATTTCCTTCCAGCCAATGTGGAGAAAAATGCTTGAAATACATCAAAGCTGACACTGAAATGGAATTCGTTCTCATTTTAAAAAGATGGAACTGAGAAGCATTCTAGTCTCCCAGGATCCTGAATTACAGTTTGAACACTTTCATATGAATACTGATCAGAGAGCAATAACTTCTTGTCCCGTAGCTCATCTCGAGAACAAGGAACACAGAGGTGGAACTTGAGTAGCGTTTATTTATATAATTATTTTTTTTTAAATTTTATGTTGAGTGTACTGCATGCATTGTGCTCTTTTTCACAGTTCTCTGTATACTGGTATCTTGTTTTCTTTCACCACTTTTTTCCTTCTAGCTGAAGATTTGTTAATAGTGAATTCTTCAGAGACTGGGAAAAAAAGAGATGTTTCTTTCTACTGTCTGGCCACTCTTCTGGAAAGACATGGCAACCTGCTCTAGATGAACGTGCTTTAGCAGGGGAGCTGGAGTAGATGATCTCCAGATGTCCTTTACAAACCCTACCATTCTGTGATTCTGTGACATGTTTAATTTTCAGTTTTCTGGATTAATTTTCTCGCTCTTAAACTGTCAGGCATTGCTAGTCTGGGAGTATACTATCTCTAGGACAGGTGTAGATCTGAGCTAGATGGAGGGCCTCATTGCCTCAAGAGCAGTAGAACTTTTAGGCACACCCCAGTGCTTAGGACATTTTACTGGCGAGCTCTCTGTCTGACACAGCTGCTTGGGTCCCTGAGGTCTCCCTGTGAAGTAAAAGAAAAGAGCAGCCTCTAAGCACACAGTTCTGAATTTCCCTGGGCTCTGTGGTTCAAGCACCTAAATTTATAGCACTCTAATATTTTAGTGACTTAAGTTCCATATTAGAGCTACCTCATAATTCTAGATCCAGAAGACCCAAAAGATACAGCTATGCCTGGGTCAAGGAAGGACTACCAAAGAAGTGGTTTCATATATCCATGGCAGCAATGGCATCTGTTATGGTTAGACAATACCTTACTTTGAAGTACAAAGAATTAATGCCACTAAATCTAATAAAAAGTTCATTTTACTTAAGATAAGACTTAGTGGGAAGCAGAGTTACTCATTCCAGAGTTAGGCTGAAATTCTTGAGAGAGGAAGAGGGGCTTCAACGCACAGGCGTTGAAAGTAGGCAAAAATGGAGAGGTGCAGAAGGAAAGTTCAAAAAGATTCAGGAAGTTCTGATGGAAACACACAGAAATTTATCTGTCTCTAGTAGCTCATGATAGCGTGAAAGAGCCAAACATACACAAGCCTGTTCCAAAATACCTCTCCCTATTAATACAGTGCATCCAGGTAAAAATAAACTACGACTGGAGCAACACATATATGTTTAAATGTTTGTTTTATGCCTAGTCTTGCCTTACTATGTCAAGAAAAGTATTCTTATTCAGGAAGTTACGGGATTTAAGAACAAAACATTATCAGATGCCAAATATTGGCTAGAGTGTTTTTCTGTCTCCTAGAAGCACTTTCTTCTCTCCAGCCTACTCTAAATCCATTTTTGTCTTTTCTGACAGGAAATCTGCAGATCTCAGATCCCTGGAAACAAAGCAAGATTTTATTTTCAAACATACTTGCAGATGTGGCTGCATTTTACCTCATTATATTTAAGCACATTAGCCTGGAAGATTTGAGGCGTCTGCCACCCATTGACAGGAAAAATCCGGATTTTATGCTACAAATATTTTCCTATGCATGTTATCCTATCCATGTTTTGTCTTTCACTTGTAAAAAGGTATACATTCCAAAGCTGCTGGTGAACGTAAGGTAGATGAACTACCTCTCACAGCCAACACTATTAATTATATATTAATATATGTCTTATGCCACATAATGAACATATCACAGTGTAAAAGATCACAGGGATGGCTGCATTATTTCTACAGAAAGAGTTTGGAACAAGTGTCTTCAAGAAAAATGCAAGTATATTTTCAACAGGTGATACATCTTAAATGTCACAATGTTCATTTTTGAACTGACTTAAAAAGTTGATGGGAAGTGAGAAATGTTTTTATTTGAAGTGTGCTAAATGGAAAAGGTTTAATTTGTTGTTCTCAGCTAGTAAAACTAAATACTTATTTTTCTTCAGTGAGAAAAATACAGCCACTTCATCTGTTTATATATATGTATGGTCTTAAAAAAAAGTGTCCTTTTACAAAAAAGTAAAGAAATCCTTGAAAATTAAGGATCTCCTTAAAAATCCCTTTTCCCAAGACTCTTACATTAGTATGAAACATGATAGTGTGAGATACTAGCAAGTTCATGCATCTTAAATATGACAATGCAGCCTTAAATCAATAACTTACAGTCCTGGTGGGACAACTGTAACCAATCAGCACACTTCATGGAGAGGTTTTTCCGGAGAGACACAGCACAATGTCTTAAAGACATAGAGAGCTGCATTTGGGGAAAGACTGATAACTCCCTGAAGGAAAATTACAGGAGTGTGTTTGTGTTGGGTGTTGCCAGGCGAATGTTTGTGTATTTAAAAAGGAGACAAATAACCATGAGGATAATATGAAGCAATGGTGGATCCAGAAAAGACTAATTGTATGGTCATCTTCAACTTCAAAACAGAAAAAAAAAAAAAAAAAAACCAACAAAATGAAAGACTGATAATATGAAATGGTATTATATTTTTAAATATAGTTCACATATTTTGACCTGTAGGATTCAGTGTCACTATGCTAAGCCTTCACATATACTTTATATTGAAATAAATAATGAAAAGAATGTAAGGAAATTTAATATTATAATAGGAGAGCACAGCATCCATTATGTACATTTACAGGCATTTGTCTGCCCAGATTGAGTGATTATGCCTCTCATTTGCTAAAAAGCTACATTGTTTATTCAAATAGCTGTGTCTTTAAGATGGAAAAAACATATTTATTTCAGAACTTGCTCTAAAATACACGTTGCTCTGCTGGTTGTCTTGCTCTATTTAGCATTCTTTCTTTTTTGTTAGCTGTTCAGTATTAACGTGTGCCTCTGAAAAAGGTAGAAGTAAGCCCGATACTGCAGTAAGAGGAGTGCTGGCTCCAAGAAAACCCTCTAAAACACTGACCAGTGAACTTGATGGGGGTTTCAGCAGGCTCTAAGCATCTCCAAGACCTTTAATTCCTGGAGTCTGTGACTCAGCTGTAACAGTGTAGATGAAAAACTGTCTTTTGTCTGTCAGGCCCATTGGTGAAAGGTGGGGATGTGTGCCTGTGGGCGGTGCTTGGTAGGACTTTGGGAGGGCAGCGATTGATCTGCGTCAGCCAAAATGGTGTTTGCTGGATATAAATTCCTGTGCACTTTGTGTTTCTGTGCATTCTGCACTTGATAGCCCCACGGAGCAGATCCCCTGGCTAGATCATGGGAAAGGCAGGATTTATACAGAACCATGCTGGTTCTCATGAGGGAAGGCCGAAGCAACAAGCTAGCTCCACTGACAGCTCTCATCCTCTTCAAATACTTCTTCATTTCCACTCTTCACAGCTCTCTTTGGCTGGATTCTGCAGTTGCAGAGATGTTCCACTCAGTGAAACTAGTCTCTTGTGCTTAGCTGGCCTAAGCTGAACAGAGGACAAGACACTGATGACAACTACTGGTGTCACTGCATCTGCTTCATTCTCTCAGCCCTTTAAAAACTTTCCAAGATTATATAGCTCAAGCTTTTAAATATAAATGGGAAATTTATGACCATAAAAGACATTTTGGATATAATTAAATGCAGAAAAAAAATACATACACCTCCATTATATGATTATTCGTTACATTTAATAAGCTGATTTTACCATTACCTGCTTCCCTGAACACTTTCTCTGACTTATGTCTGGCTTAAAGTTATAACTTACAAAGTTAATTCAAACTGTACATTCCTTGCAGTATTGCCTGACTTACCTTAATGTGTGGATATAGTGTTTATCCTGACAGGGGCTCAAGACTTAAAGCATTCCCTCATTACTAATTAACCACACTGAAATTGCCTCAGTATCTTAGCACATTGACTGGAGAATATTATCCTCGTTATAGAATTGTACAGAAAAGTTATAACTACTAATTAAATTGTATAGTACTCTTCCAAGAAGGATTTTTCAAGTACAAAATAATCCCTGCAGGAAAACTTCATGGACATAATATAACACACATCAAACCAGTGAAAAGGTAAGACGCAAAAAATTCTCCAGAGTACTAGTTCAAACATATTTTTGCCTATAGAAGTGTTTATAACTGAATCTAATTCCATTCAAAGGGCACTGATTTTACATAATTCTATATTCATGGGCATAGACTTTAAAAGTACTTGCATTTTAGCATTGTTCTCAGTCGTATTTCTCTTAATGAGTATTGAAAGCTACAGAGGTTTTCTTATGCTTACTGTGTTGTTTTCAGTGGACCTAAAGAAAACCACAAACACTTAGCAACAAAACTTTCTACCCTGTGTTATGATATTGAGTCTCTGAAAGGATTCATGAAGACCAACTATTTCATAAAGACTGGTGTAATTGATAAGATATATTACTCCTTCCCAATTAAAAATTACAAAAAAAGGAAGTTTGTGACTCTGAGTGAAGTTCGTAGATGTATAGAGCATAGCTAATATCAGTCGTTATTAAGGTCCTGATGGCACTGTGTATCTTCTCACAAATATGATTATAGCAAGCTAATTTGCATTGCTAAACAAATGCTAAAAATATCAAAACCTGCTTCCCTGATGACCAGAGTGGTTGATCCAATCATTAAAATACAGATAAACAGAAGTAACTACTCTGATGGAAGCTAAGTTGATTAAGGACAATATGCATGAGAATAGTTATTTAGCCACAAGTATACAATCGAGAGGAAGAACTGCAAATCTCTCGCTTAAATATCTCACCAATGTACCATGGAGGTTTTTCAGTGGCAGCAGAGGATCTATAAAAACTTTACATTATTCCTCATTCAAAATTTACCACAGGGCACATCGGCAGCATGTACTAAGGGACTGAATTACAGCTGCTGCATAGGAGAAAATTTCTGCTTTTCCTAGCAGGACTGAGGGCTTTGGCTCCAGCAGCTGCTGTAAGTTGTTCCTTATGCTGTACAAGGCAGAGTCTGAACAGCCCAGCACTGCAAACGGGCTGGGTCAAGCCTTCACTTGCTTCTTATTTGGAGCCTGCATAGATGAGCTTATTTAGTCAAGGGAAAATCTGTGATACAGAAGGATAAATAATGTGGATTATTTGCAGGACGGTGATTTATTCAAGGTCTCCTCTTGGGAAAGGAGCTACAGCAGTGGAAGTTCAAGAAGGTGCCTGTGGTTTTTTAATTAAATGGACTTTGAATATCTCCTTGCTTTCCAGCTCCCACCAAAACAGTAAATGCACCAATTTGGATACAAATATCCAAAACATCTAGGCTTCTCTTATCTTGTCAGGCACTTTTTTTCACGGCAGCAGTGTTGGCATAGCTACCCAACTGGAAAACAGAAAAATGCTTTGGGTCTTATCCAGCCAACCACAGTCATCAGTACATCCCAATGCACCAATATTTAGGTTTAAACATTCAGAAATCAGTTTGAAATTGTGGTCACATACTTCTGGAAGCAGGAAATATCTACATGAATAGAACGGATGCATTGCTCTAGTATTTCCTCCGTTATGTACTTTGATGTCATTTTGACTAGTGTGCCAAGATCTTTAACCAACCCCTCTCCCCCTACAGTCTACAGGAAAAACTTCTGGAAATATTTCATTGATAATTTTTGCCAAGACTACAGATGAAAGGGAGCCACTTGTGTATTATCACAGTTTGTAAGTAAACATTTACAGTATGATGCCAATATTTAATATGCAATGTAAAAGGTACAAATGGAACAGAAAGTAAATCTGTCAGAGTTTAATGTGGTGTGATGCTCTGGGAGTGTCCGTGTGTGATCAGAACTGTAACACCACAGAGCAAGTGGCATTGCAATAAAATGTCGTAGCAGCAAACTGCTTTTCCAGCTGTGTTAAAACTTCCTTCCCTCTTCCCTGGAACTGAAATGAGAAAGATATTTTACCCTTGAAATGACTTGGAGAAACCAGACGAGGCTTTGGGAGTTAAGATCACTGGCTGCTTTTGCAAGACAATAAAGGTGTATTGAATAAATGAGTCCCAAGGAGTTTCTTTTGGCTTTATGACTGCCTCGCTTTGTTTTTCCCCTCTATCTCACTGAGTGTTTTGTAACAACCTTCTGCATCTTACTGAGGTTGCTTTGCCCATTTTCATTTCCGCTGGAAAGCAAGACAGTATTCAATGTAAGAGTCTGCTTCTGTGTAATTTCTCAAATACCACTTTTGCATGTAAGGATAAAAACTATTTAAACAGTTCTTACCCCTGTTGAAATGATCAGAAATGTCCCCATTTTTTTTTCATAAGGCATAGACTGCATCTCCACAAATTGTCTGTGCCATCACAAACAAGATTCATCTGACTAAACGTCAATGCACAATGTGCATGTCCACATCCAAGCTGTGTATACTGACGTTATACTCCATGGAGGCAGAGCTACAGGGAGAACCATCTGCTAAAAGAGACCATCAAGACAGACCAGTTGCACCATATCCTAAACCCATCTTTTTTCCCCTCTTTGTTTTTCAGATCTAGCTAGCTCAGCTGCTGGTGTGTACATGTTCCTTATGTGTAAGACCAGTGGAGACATGTCCCAGCCAAGCACTGCTCAGGCTTATTCCCAGGCTGTGTGACTTTTCTTGTAGTACTTGGTTTGTCCTTACAAAATACATATTATAGAGAATGACCTCTCTTTTTTCTTCTGAAAAAAGAAGGACTCTCACAACAGGACCATTCCTTAGAGATATGCTGGGTGAAAGGAAAGATGAGCTAACAGTATAGGCTGCACAGAGAGGTGGTAGAAGCCCTGCCCCTGGAAACATTCAGGTTCAGATTGGACTGAGCTCTGAGCAACCTGATATAGTTGAAGACATCCCTGGTCACTGCAAGAGGTTTGGACTAAATGACCTTTAAATGTCCCTTCTGACTCAAGGCATTCTATGCTTGATTCTATGATTTTATGATTCTATATCGGATCTCCACAGTACAGCTGAGGGTATTCTCTGACCTGTGTAATAAACAAAGATAATTATATTCAGCTCTTCTGCTGACACTTACCCAACTAAGAAGAATTATTATCATCAACAGGCAAACCAGCCGTCAAAGTCCTCTCTCCACCCTTAAACCACACATGAGATCCAACGTGCCAGACCACTGGAGGGCAGAACATGTCAATATATTCACTCACAGCACAGGGTGTGCAGAAGGGAGCAAGCTGACTCCAGAATTACGCCATGGCAGATGGAAGGACCCCGGTGATCAGTCCAATTCTCTTGCCCCACCATCCTGGGAGCTTCACTTGCTGTGAAGAGTTGGTGAGCTCTTTCAACAGCCAGAACACCACATACACAACAAATCACCTAACTACACTGCAGAGTCAGTTCTTATAGTGGTTGCTTCTTGCCGCATCTCCAAGTTAATGTGGAAGGTGGGGGCAGCTGGTGGTGATCTCCTAATCACTTCCCACCCAAGGCTGCCAGATCCTGGGTGAAAAACAATCAGGAGGGTCCTGGTTGTGGGCATCACCCACATGCCAACTCTCATTCAGGGCTGGGGGTTTAACCCCAGCACTTCATGAGCATAAGTTTCAGCTTGCAGTCAGTGGAACTGTCCATGGACTCCAGAAAGAGCTGACTTGTGCCATGATTTCATCTTTTTTTTTTTTTTTTTTTCTTTTTTTTTTCTTTTTTTTTTTTTGCAAGCAGTAGAGTGTCTTGAGAAATGACCATGTTGCAACAAGCGTGAAATTAAAGTGTCTGACTGAGCTGGCATTCGTGCACAATGCTCTGTGCAACACATTTAAGTAGATGCCATCTATTGAATAACCAGTGTCCTCTTAAACAGCTTAGTAAAGCGTTGATAAAGACACCCACCAGCCAGACAGACCAGACTGCAAATGTTTGGTAGAATCCTACTGCTAATTAAATTCTATCTGCAGGATATTCCCCAAGTTTTTAATAGTCATTGATGAACTTCTTACAGTCTAAAGGCTGTGAAACTTTCATTCTATAAACTTTTCATTCTGTAAACCCAGGCTTCTTGGTGGCTGTGTGTGCATTAGCAGGCAGGATGTGAGGCACATTTGGAGAAGTTTAAGATTTGCTTTCACCTATTCCTGTGGTCTACAGGCCCAGGGCAGGATGCATGCTATTAAGTGCTCTGTATTAGCAAATCTTCTGGTTCTGTGTCACCCAAAAAAAATATTATTTCTGTGCTACAATATGAACCACAATGCAGTAGGGCTGTAAGGTTGAGTAGTTAAAAAATGCTCTTTCAGCCTGAATTAAGGTGCTAGTATAGTTGCATCCTATGTGGTTGATGTTGTTGAAGATCACATACAATAACTCTGCTTGCTCAAAATAACTGTAATCATAAAAAAAAAAAAAAGCCAATGTGCATTTTCCTCTTTTTCCCTAATGTTTTTTTACATTGAAAATCTTAATAAATTTCTGTCCCCACTTCCAAAATCTCGATGGCTCTAATCTACATCATCTGAAACACCACAGGTCCTGAAAGCACTCAATATATTATTAATTTCTGTAGCATTACTCAAGTAAAAAAAAAAATTTCATTTCTTTCTAGGGTAAAGATCCAGATCAAGATCTGAGATCATAATGCATTTTGACTGGAACAGAACAATGGGTGTTATGTGAAATGTTATCCACCCTGGTCCTTCTCAAGTGAAAAAGATATTAAGCAAAAAAAAAAAAAGTCATGAGCATGAAATAATTGATTCTAGTCTGTGCCCTTATTAAGCAAGTAGACCAACACAATGCTCATGACAGATAAAAAATCTTTCCCTTGGTATATTTGTAAACTGCTCTGTGGTTGATAGGAACACCATATCATTTCATGGAGTGATAAAAAACTGTATTTTCTGAAAAACTCTTGGCAAAAAATTACATATAATGTGAAAACAAATTTTAAAATAGATTCAGTTACAAAGAACTTTGTTTTGTAAAAGATAAAATGGAAACAATACAGTAAAAATAGATTGTTACAAATAAAATGTTTTTCACTTCCAAAAGCCTAACTTACTTGTTTTAAAAAGTTGAAATGAAATTTACTTACTGATGGTAATCCTTAAAAATAAAAGCACAATAGGACAGAACTAGCATGCATTTATTATCAAAATGTGGATGTACAAGGTGTAAAATACCATAAAAGTTTGGAATTGTGGGTACTGTTTAAAAAAAAAAAAGCTTTCATGTTAGCAACACTTTGGATGAAGTATTTCTATCCATTGAAGATGGTTCTCATCTAGAACAGATCAACAACAACAGAGACACATGTAACTTCTTATGTTTTATAACACCTGACCATGGATTTGAGCAAATTTTTTGTTTTTAGCTCTCCTTACTAAGCAGCTTTTCTGCTCAGTCAGCCTGTTACAAATAAAAAGGTCTTTCTTTGTCATGATTATCAAATGCTACTAATGTGTCTGATCCTGCATCCACTAAGGTCACAAACAAAACTTTGACTTGGTCGAGGTCACATCTTTTACTACAAAACAGAACGCATAAAGTTAACGAACAATCTGAATACACTCATGCTGCAACTTTTCCAATGGGCTTCAGGTATTTAAATGAAATTTTTCAGTGTTTGACCTATTACATCGTATACATCTGTTATAAACTCAACAGCAGGTGCTCAGAAACACCCGGGTCCAGCAGTTCACAAAATTCCAAGCTGGACCATTTTAATTAACCAAGACAGAAAGGGTAACATAAAGTTGGCCCAAACACAACTTTGTCTCTTACAAATAGCCAGAAACATGGCAAGCTTTGAGAGGCTGCCTCATAAATTGCTTCAAGTTTTCTTCCAGGATTTTGAAAAGGTAACTCACACTTACTTATAAAACTGTATTTTGTTGCTGATGGTAATTTTTCCAGTGGCAGAGCCAAAAGAAGAGCAGGGTCAAAGGTGAAAATTCTCAGCCAGTGTGCTCTGTGGGTTTGTCCTTGGCTGGGGTTCCTGCTTTTGGAGGAGTCAGATGTCCCAGGATCTGAGGGGTGAAGATGAAGGCATGCACCCAGAGAACCCTTCCATACCCTCCTGGGGTGGAAATGTGTGTGGGGTCGTGGCTCACTAGCTGCTGCAGCCTCTTGTGCAGCCGTGTCCCAGTAAATTGTTGTTATGTCCATCCTGGAGTTTCTCATGGCTCTGAAGGGATGCTCTGCTCTCCATGCTGGAAGTTTGTCCACTTTGATCCTGCTGTCTTCTTAACCTGCCAAAGGTTAAAACATTGATATAGCTAACGTGAGCAGATAACTGTATCAGAATGGCAGCCATTGCCTGTCCTCTGGACAGCCCCATACACCTGTGTATGAGCCAGATTCCTGTGCCATTAAATCTCTATTAACTCCCTGGGCCTTATAGCTGCCATTTCTTCTAAACATTGATGATTGCTTCCTTCTAAATATCTGTACCTGGCTCTTGGTCTCGGTCAAATACTGCTCCCATTAAAACGTGTCATAAACAAACACCCGAGGAGAGTGCTTTCTGTGGCTTAACACCTCTGCTCAGGCTGTAACTGGACAAAACCTCCAGGCAGCTCGAGGCTGATGAGCACTCAACAGCAATAAGCAGCTGCTCCCTTGTGCTGTCCTACAAAACTGTCACTAATCCTCACCAGTACAAGAGAAAAACACATGAGATTAAAGCATATTCAGGATTCCTCTAGTTATTACTTCCTATATTATCAGAGGCTCCTAGGTGGTTAAGGAACAACAACAAAATCCTATGCTGTTTAAAGAGTGTTAAGTCATCTTCTTTTGACATAATTTTCTAGACAACAGCAACAGCCCTAGCAGAACCTGCAGTCCCCAGCAACTGTTCTATCACTGAGCTTCTCAGCATTTCTGTTCAACACTGGTAGTGACTTCTGCGATCAAATTGTGTTCCTTGTGATATTCAGGGTTTCCTCCAAACACAGACACAATTTAAGTGCTTCCAAGAAAGGTGTAAAGAAGCTATGAGGTAGAGACCAATTTTTAACTTTTTTTAAACATGAACAGCTGCTGTTTTGAAGGAATTTTTAGCTGAGTGTTTGTTTTCTCAAAATGAGAAAGAGCTGTAGGCATATTCCTGAAAAATGCACCAAGAGTTGGCACCAGAGACACCAGGGAAGAAGTTATTTGTTACAGTTTTTACAAGTGGTACATATGATACATTAAAAAAAAAATAATTGAAAGTAGCATTGAATATGTAGAAAATAATCAACGGAAAAGCATGTAAAAATGAAATATAAAGGATCAATTTTAAAGGGTAAAAAATACTTCCAAGTGGCATAAAAACTACAGAGACAGCATTCTGAAGACTTGCAAGAGAATGTGAAAGGACATGAAAATTCTATCATAGCTAAAAAGAGAAATAAAGGAGAATAGTTAAAGTAAAAATAATGAAAATGCTGTCCGAACAGGTTGCTTAAAAAACAAACACAGGCATACTAAATAAAAAGCTATACAGCAGACAAAACAAAACAAAACAAGAAAAAACAACAAACCAAAAAAACAAAACGCAAAACAACCAAACGACATACTAGAGGAATAAACTGCTAAAACCATCTACTCTAATGGTGATTTTTTTCAAGTGTACCAGAAATACAATGGCTAGCAGTAAGCCTATGGGCTGGTGGATGACTGAGATATTAGAGGATAAGGTAGGAAATATGAGTTCCTAGCTAAAAAGCCAATGAAATATCTTCACCAGTAATCATGACAAATGAGCTTAGAGACATTCCTTTATGAGAAATTTGTCCATCGTCTCCAGTCAAACCATCAGTCAAACAACTTTAGAATCAGTTGTTCAAATGAATGTTGACAAAATATCAAGAGAGTGGATTTTCACCTGTGGGCTCTCAGAAAATTGAAATATATAACCTCTGCACAGCTGAATGAAACATGTAACTTACTGTTGAATCTGTCTTGGCACCAAGGAGTAGGACACAGTAAATGTGATGGCATCCTAGTTTTGTTTGTTTGTTTGGGTTTGGTTTTGGGTTTGGTTTTGATTTTTAAATAAGGACTTCAAAAAAGATCCAAGGGACTTCCAGGAGAGTAATTGAATCAGACAAAGTCTTGAAACACCTTAGGGTCTGAGCTACCTGCCCCTAGAAGACTAAGGTATTTGTAGGCATCAAGAGAAAAGGTTACAGTCCTTGGAAACTCATGTTGTAAACTGTGAGTCGCAAACCTGTGCAAGCTGCCAAATAGCGTAGTAAGACAAATTTTGACTCTATGGAGATCTGAGGTATCACTGTGTTGGTCTCAGACATGCAAGTGCTTTCTCCCTGAATTTATTATTATTTACTTGGTTCATAAAATGCTGAAAAAGCATTCTGTACTGTTCAAAGTAGTAGGAAAATAGGAAGTCTCTCAATAACAGCCTAAAGCAGGAAAACACCAATTTAATTTTTTGAAAACTGCTCAAACTGGCACAAAGGCAGCATGAAAGGAGAACAGCAGAAAAAGGAGAGAAATTAAGCCCATACTGAGTTCAAAAGATACCACTGACCGGTCTCAAACTTCCCATTCTCTACAGAGGTGATTTCTGTTGCTGATGTATTTCCATTTACTTTGTTTTGTCCTGTTCCTATTCCTCAGGTCTATTAGTGAAGCATAATTAGATTATGGGGAATCTAAGTACTAAAGGAATACATTGCTTTAGCAGTGCTTCACTGTATTCCCTGTTCAGACATTTTCTGTGTCCATATCTAGATTCACTACCCACATTTACAAACTATCAGAGCGAACAATAGGTTATTAAACTGATAATGTAGTGAAAATTTAACTGTTATTTAACAATTTAATAATTTATCATTCATTTTATTTGGTGATTAAAATTGCATTAAGGACTTCACTGTAGGAGGTTATCATGGGCATGGGAGACGCTGATTCTGTTTCTACCTCTGTCACTCTTTGCAGCCCTTTTCTGCGCCTCAACTTCTGTCTTGACAAGTAATGAAAACATAAAGGGGTGAAGCTGAGGGCGAACTCTATTTCTCCAGGAATCTCACATGATTATAGTCATAAATCTGATGAGCTGGATAAGTTGTGGCTACGAAATAGAAACAAAAAGAATATTGAAGCCATGCCTGACTGATGAAACCTTGTGTTCCTATCAAAGCCATACCCACAGGAGACTTTTCTGGATAAACTGGTGACAAAGCATGCTACAGGCTTGTACTTGCATCTCTCAATTAGCCAAAGGATGCAATGAGCAGGAACGTGCCAAGTAATGTGGGAGTTTGCTTGTAGTTGCACATCAGCTGTGGAGGCAGCTGCTGCTGAGAATGATGGAAGCTGAGAGCTTTGTGCCTCTAAATGCTGCTCTGTGCTCACAGGCCTGCATAAAACAGGGAATTACAGTCTGGTGTCTGTGATGATTAAGAAAAGAAGGTGGCATATATAATCAAGCAAATTGCAGTTATTCTACATAGGTAATTATACAAACATGCATTATTGAATATACAAAAATACAAAAGTAAAAACAGAAGACTGGTTAAAAGCTTGCATGGAAAATATAATGCTGGAGCAAAAAAGATCACTACAGCTATGGCAGGACAGTGTGAAAATCACAAACATCTACTGATGTAGCAAACTCAGAGACCACCAGGGAAGAGCTTACAGCTCAGCTTTGTTCACTAGATGAAGAAAAATGTTGAAAGTTTGCCTTTAGGCTGTTTACCAAGATAAGTTCAAAGAAAAAAGGATGAAAAGTTGCAGATTCAGCATAACTGTCAAAATTTCTATTTTGCTAAGAGACTAAGGCTTCCTCCCAAATCACTGCAATTTTAGTAGAAATAAAGGCAATTGATCTCTATTTCAAACTAGATCCAAACTGCTGCTAGGCTCAGGTCAGCACCTGAACAAATCTCACTACAGCAGCTTCGTGTGGACAAGCAGTCTCTTCAGTTAAAATCCTGGACAGCTGCAGAAGTGAAATTTATCTCTTGTTCTTGCGTTCTGGATTCCGTGGGGCCAGAGCTGGGGTGCTTTTCCACTAGATGTTCTCAGCTTTGCAAAACCATGGGTGCCTTGACACTGTTCCTTTAATCATGGCAAAATAAATGCAGTCTGGGCCATTCTGTTTAAAAATGGCACTAATGCAATAAATCATTTGTAGGAAACTGCTTTCCAGTTAATGACTTATCTTGCCTTTAAGCTGATGCAGCTATAAGCTGTGACAACTTGAAGGTCCAGGGAGAATTAATGACTCGATGGGGATTAGCTGTGGATCTGAACCAGGTGTGGACCATTCCTGTGCTGAATACTATTGATTGAGAATAAATGGCAAAATGGTCAGCTGTGGATGAAGAATGTGAACAAGTGTTTCTAGTAGCTTCTTGTAGGAAAGAAAATAAAAACTAAACAAAACAAAACCACAAACCAAAACTGCAAGGAAAGGATGATGAAAATGAGTTTGAACAGTGTCTATTACATTTAATCCATGACAATCCTGTACAAATACATAAATAGTCTCAGAGGCAGATATGCTGAGAATGGAGTAGTTCTGATGAACCAACAAAGAGATAAGCAGAGATTGCCTTCCCCTCACCACTGATATATCCAATACTGATAGTGCATGACACTGAGCACTGAACAATCTCCTCCCCAGCAGTGAGGAATAAAGAAGCTGTACCAACCACTATAGGAACATATCAAGAAAAGTAAATGAGCCTTCAATCAAGTCTTAGGCTTCATCGGTATTTTTGGTAAAGTGTCTGTGTGAGCTATGGAGAGGTTTTTAAGATCCCTATTATCTTAATACTGAGGTATTATAGTCAAGTTCTTGCAGTATTGATTTCCAATGCTGGATCTTGAATCAGATATGGGTCAGTGGAAGGGCATTCAAAGGTCAGGGAAAAATTGTTAATCAAAAAATCCCTACAGCAATATAGAGCAGTGACATCAGGCTTACAAAACATAGCTGCTGTGTTTAAGAGCTGTGCACAGCCTTGTTACACTGCTTGCCACTCTTGTCTGGCTCTGGCCAGGTTATATCATAAAGATAACATCTTTATGCAAACGGATGTACTCACCAATGGGTATTGCCAGGCTGTCAGTGTGAAACTAAAGCCTCAGAAAAGTGACAGGTTTTAAACAGTAGGCATATACTCAGCAAACATTGAGAACAGTCTCTACTTACAGAAGAGAATTCAAGCCAGGCAGAACTACCACTTCTCTGAGACTCCACATGTACCAGATCCTACAGGAAAATCTTATTATGGAAAATTTGAAAACAAATTTTCCAGTGTTGCAAATCTGGTGTCCTGAGTGTGGAGGAAAGAAAATATCTGACTGGGCAGTGGATTTGCTTTACCATTTTTAGATGTAGCATTTTACCTTGGCCTGTTGATATTTCAAACATTTTTCTGGAGAAAACAACTTTTTGTTTGAAGAGAAGGTGGGCATAATAAGATGAGCTTAAAAAACTGTGGGTTTATTGTAGGAAAAAAAATTCTATGAATGGAAACGTTTACATCTCTTGAAAGAATTTCTGGGGAGTAGATAAATCTGTGGAACATTTATCCCAGCTGTTCTTCACAAGAGAGGGGATCTGAGGTCAGGACAGATGAGAAATGTCTATGCTATCTTTCCAAATTCATGAATCCTGGGATACAGCTTGCTAAATAGAAACCCACCTCAATTCTATAATTTAGGAGCTACACAGAAATAGTGTTGATGTCTCATCCAGATGGCCTTGCTAGAAGGCTAATTCTGAACATGTCTGAATCAGAAGAAAAAAGAAAACGTGATCTGTCATGGGGAATGACTGTGCTCAAAGAAGAATAATACTTTTCAGCTACACGCTTCTGCGCACATCACTGTGTTTTGTCTACTGGAGCACAGATACAGAAGTTACAAGGGCGATTTCAGAAAAACAGTAAAGACTCTTATGTCCAAATCATGTATTTTTAGAATATCTATTTGTAAATAAAGAACTCTGAAATACAATATTCTTTCAAAATGCAACACTAAGACCTTGTTCTCTGTAGGAAAAATCTAGCAATGAAATTCTGTAAAAGAAGGAGAAGAAACCAGTGGCAGGAAAAGGCACTGCTTTCCTGCTATCCTGGTTATAGAAAATAGAAATTCTGCACTTGTGTCATATAATTAAAATTGCTGGATATTCTGGAGTTGCACAGATTCCAGGAAAAATGAAAATAATTTTTACAGAGTGGTATAACATTGTAGAGGTGAACACCGTAAAGTAAGGATGCTTACTGTAGCAATATCTCACTGGGATAATGGGGAATACCCAGCGTGTGCAGCAAAGAGAGTAGCTAGTTGTGGGTAGCCAAGGCTGGGGTGAGATATCTTGGCACTGAGGGCAGGCAAGGAGTCAGTTTGGTGCCCCTGCTATTGCCCACTACTTGTTTTTAATTTTCGTTTTAATTTGGTGTGGTAACGATCTGACAAAATTCAGATAAAAACACAAGCAAAATTGCCTGCATGAATAAATCAGACATGGTCACTGTGACTGCTTCCTCAAGGTGGTGATGCTTTAACTCTTCTCATCCCACCACTACCTGTCCCTGAAGACAACAAATCTATTTTAATGACAATGAAGCACTGTTTTACCAAATGGTCCAGAATTTGCTTTCTAAAGAAATTGAGATGGTTAGTGGCTGGTTGTATTCTTCATCAGAACTGGATTCCTTGCTCAGTTGCAGACAAAGATGAAACTCTCAACCAAAGAGTTTGGTATATTTATGGCACTGTACACCTCCACAAATTAGATCCCCACCCCTCTCCTTTAATTCCATTCAAAGGGTGTAAAAAGAAAGAGTTAATGAGATTTTGGAGTCTAACTGTGGCAATAAGACTTGCTTGTTTCTTCCTTGTGGAACAAGTACAGAGTTCCTCACATTTTGGAGTGGTTTTATGCAGATAAACTTTTCCAAGACAGAACAGAAGGATTTGTACTGTGGAGACTCAAAAGGACTTACACTGTCATCCCAAAGTCCAGAACCACCCTCAATATTGGTACCCTGGAGTGTAATAGAAACTATAAACAGAAAGCTGCTGGGTAGCTTGAACTTTATGTGTTGGCATAACCACCATGAGAAACATGTTTTGATTCACTTCTCTGAGCTGAATAATGAGTGTTCAGTAGTTGACAGGTGAAAGTTAACAATGTTGGTCATACCTGCTCATTTCTGGATCAGCTCATCCAGCAGCCACAAAAAGACTCATTTCCCTTCGTTTGAAACAGGGTGAAAATATTCATGGCACCCATGATCTTTCATGCTTTAGCCAGAAAACCAGAGTCACTTCTCCAAGCGCTTACAAAATCTTATAATTTGTAAAATTCCTTATTTAGGCTTTATAGGAACTCATGTACATCAGTAAAAGTGCACATACTACAAAATCAGGGCATTTTTTTTGGCAGTAATACATAGGTCTTGCAGTGTGCACACCTTTTAAAAAATAATGG
The DNA here is from genome assembly GCF_000691845.1 of Merops nubicus. NCBI lineage: Eukaryota > Metazoa > Chordata > Aves > Coraciiformes > Meropidae > Merops > Merops nubicus. The sequence continues at coordinate 32,871 of NW_008582188.1, forward strand.
GTTATAGGTGGGTGCATCCTATACTTTGGAAACTTCCCCCATTATTTTTCTGCCATCATGCAGGCAATGATTGTAGAAATATTGATAACTAACTGTGACTTAGTTATACTTTAGGACAATAAGCAGCTTCACTTTTCATCTGGCTGCCACTGTGAGGAACAAGAACAGAGTTTGATACATGGATACTAGATTGCCTGCCTGCATTTTTAAAGGTTTTTCTTATAAATTTGTTTTTGCTGTGTTCTATTTTTTTGTAAAAAATTAAGAAGCTGGCAATATTTTATAATTGTAGATGAGTATTACTCTGTTATATCTCCATTATTCTGATTACTAGTTCTCATCTGCCAGCTTTTCATTCAACTACATTTTCAGTGAAAAAGTAAAACAAAGAAGAAGAAAGAACTGAGCAAAACATACCAATCAGGTTACTTTTAACAAAATAAGCATATTTGGGAAGACTATTTTTGCTTTTCAAAACAAAATAGCCACTAAATATATCAGAAATGAGTGAAGATTCCTGTCTTTGCTTTTTTTTTTTAAAAAAAAAAAAAAAAACAAACAAAAACAAAACCAAAACTTAGCAAAAACAAGCTGATGAGCTGACCAGAAGTTCAGGAAATGTGTTTATTTTACACTTCCATCCATAAACAAGAAAACACTAACCTTTGCTCAGTGTAAATTTTAAGGAAACATGCTAACAAAAGAGAAGAAATATACTCATGGATTGTCTACAACCTGTTGGTGTGAGCTGCAGATCCCATCTTGCCCCTTCATGGTCAGATTTGCTTCCAAAGGAAACAGGGTGCAGGGTGAGGAGTTGGCATGTGATTAGGACACGTGAACAGAGGTAAGTCTCTGGCCAAATTCTGTGACATTTTCACAGCATCATATATCAGAACAAACTGATGCAACATCTGCCAAACTATTCATCCACTTCCCATAGCTCATTGGTACACTGCGGGCTCTCATGACAGGCAGCAAACAGAGTGCTGCATGGGAATGTAATTTCTGTATTTTAGGCATTGGTTACGCTCACACCAGAAGGAAAAATGAGTTAGGGATTGATGCCTGGAAGCTAAGTGGCACAGGCTGGTTTGCTTACTTACAGCTAAGCTCTCTCATCTTCAAACCAGAGCTGTTGTATTACAGCTGCCTATTAGGCAGCCTTTGGTCCGTGCTGACTGCTGCAACATAAAGGGAGTTGCTTCAGACAGTGATTTTGTCTGGGAAAAATTATGCAAGGGACCATGCTAACAACTGAGCACTATGGAAGACTGCCCATATTCTGCCTTTAAAAAATGGGCAGAAAACAATAAAGGGGGAAGATGCATGATAAGAAGAAAAAGGAGTAGAAATGGAAGAAAGGGAATTAAACACCTGAAAAATGAGGAAAGATTCAAAAGAGTTCCAACCATGGAGAGTTTATAATTAAAATAATTATATATCTAATTAAAACTATCTCAAAAAGACAGTTGTATATGGCTAATGCTCTTTTTTATTAAATAAACCCTCTTTACACCTAACAGAGGAGAGGTAACCACGGCAGAGTTTATAGTGGGCTTTTCTCTTCTTCAGCTTGTTTACAGAATAATATCAGTAGTGCTTTCAGGAAAATAGTAATCACTGAAAAGTGTATGAATTTACTAAGCATTTTCAGGTAAACAAGGAAGACACTAGAGGAACTTTGGGGAAGGTCAGGGCAGACTTAAGGACTGACTGGAGCACAGTCAACACTCATCACTGAGCAACATCAGTCCAAACTGAAAATTAGAGTCTGTAAGCTCAAATAATTTCCCTTCACTTTAGAGTTTTTGTAAAGAACCAACACTTGCAGAGCTGTAAATGTAATACAATGCTTCTGTGTGCTTGTGTAATAGCAGGCTCGCATTTGGGGAGACCTGGGTCCAAGTAGCAACCTCATCAAATCACTAACAATAGTGGATGTCATGAGTCTTTAGCTCTTCCTTAATGTGCACACTTGTGACTTGCTTGTTCTTGGCCTCCTGTCCCCATGGCTAGGTAGTTATGGCTCAAGTGCAGCTGCCTCACAAGTGGTGGTTGGTGCTGTACGAGATGCTGTTGGTTACCTGACACCCAGAGAGAAGGCAGATGCAACTGCAGACCGCTGGCGACCTGTGCCTCTTGGACTGCCAGCCAGGCATTTAGTTTTGCAGAAATGAACTGATCCTACAGCTGGAGGAGGAACTGTATGCCCACTAACTGGAGACAACTGCAAGATTATTTCAGGTTCTGTCTACACGATAGAGACACATAGTTCCAGTCCAAGTTATCTATTTGTCACAGATCAACCTTGGGAGATACAAGTGTCTCTTCACTGACTATTGAAGGAGTTTAAATAAATTATTTTAAAATCAATTATTTCAAAGGAATATTGTCTTGTTCCTTCACGAGAAAAATAGAGATACTTTTCCTTTCTGAACCACAGATTGAAGGCCCTTCCTGTCTAGCAACGGTATAAAGTCACCACACGCTGCACTGCTTAGCAGAGCCAATTTGCTTCTGGATTAGAGCTAATTTACACCCACACTGTTCAGGCATGCAGAAATAGAATAGTTCCATCAGCCTGGAACACAGCACATGTTGACAAACGCTGCCAGGAGCTGTGTGATGAAGTCACTGAGAAGCACAGGGGTGCAATTGCCCATTCATCCATACAGATGTGCCTGTAGCATATTCAGGTGCTGGGTCTGCCAGCAATGGCTTTTCTGCATCATTTGGGCTATATCTTGAAAAACACTTTGTCATCTAATTCCCATTTATTTCAGATACCTTTGAAAAACTTGTGTACACCCCCTGGGTTTGGACTTGTTCTGCATCTAACCAACCTTTAACTTGGTCTGCCATTGACCCCAAACATGTACTCTTGGTACTGACTGCTCCAATAGAAACAGGTCTGTTTTCCTAATGCACCGTGACATACGTGTTTTGATAGCTAAGTAGATTACTATGTAATCATTCAAATAACTCTATTTCAACTCCACTTTAAATTTAATTACTGAGGCACAGACTAAAAGTTATGCTTTATTACAGCTGAATGTGAAATATAAAATTTTGGAGGAAGTATCCCTATGTAGCACAGGTGTCTTGTATCACTGATACTCATGACATTTACTCCCACCTTTTCCAAAAATCACTGCTAAAATATGCTTACACCATGGGTAACTGATTCAGGGTGATAGTTCCTGCTTAGTAATTACACTCAGTAAATGCCTGTGAATATAGTTTTCTATCAACCAGAAATTTATAATCAAACATAATGGGTTCAGGTGCACATACGGTGTGAGTGACATGTGAAATACTAGTATGTGGAAAGTCAAACGACAAATTACACTGGATGTTGTAGCATGTTGACTTGCAGTGCCTTGAGATCTCAGGTGTACTCTGGGAACTGATAAAGCAAAATAAGAGTAAAGACATGAAGTAAAGAAATGAAAACATGAAACTATATTCAGCCATTCAAGAAAAGGCGTCTAAAACAATAGATTACCAGTAATATTAAAGTAATGTTCAAACTACTAAAAGAAGTACGTTTTAGAAGTGAGTTGTCTGTCCAAGACCAGGTGCATCCTAAAAAACATCTGTCTTGTTCAGGCACATTTTAAAATGTGAACTAGTTTTTCTAGTTCAGATACATCCACAGGCCCATGTGTATGAGGAAGGGGAAAGCAGCTATGAAATTTCCAAATAATATGTTGGTTATTAGACTTTGTGGGACTACAGGGAAAAAATTTTCTTTCTAGTTAACCAGAACCCAGTTTAAAAACTACAGGCAACTGCAGACACCAAGACACCAAGAATAAGAATATTCCTCAGCAGTGTGGGTCAAAACTCATTCTCAAGAAAGACATTAATTTCCTAGCCTGCCCTTCATACGTATCCTGAAAGATGCAGGATCATCCTTTTGTTCAGCTGTCAGCAGATGGATGGATCACAAGAGTTGCTCTGAAATATTCTCTTCCTCTATTTTTCTGGTGAAAGTTTCAAGGTAAAGTGATTCTTTGGGTCGAGTCCAAATGAAATATATGGGGAGAAGGACAATTCTTCATATGCATCTAGAGGCAGGCCTACTTTACTGAAAACATATTCTTAGCCACTGTTATCCCCACCAAGACTCTGGACCTCAGGGCAGAAAGGTTTTACAGAGGATGTGAAGAAGCCTGTTAACACACAACAGATCATTGTAACAAGCATAATTTTGCTAACAGACTGAGAATTTAAAGACAAATAATAATGAGCTGCCTGTGAAATGCCTGCTGCCTTTGCAGTGCTGGTGATGCATACCTGCAGCTCTGTGGAAGGGAACTGTTGTGACAGATTGCCACAGCAAATCAGGGCTGGACAAAAGGGCAGCCAGTGGTCACTAGAAATGGCCATTCAATCCCAGCTTGTTTCTTCTCTTTGCATTTCATGCCTCTCACCTGGTGCTGAGAAGATGATCCTGGTTCAGAGCTGAGTGAGGAAGAGATAGAATCATGGAATATCAGTTGTTTCAGCCTATTTGCGTAGCAACATTGATGTCCTTAATGTGGCATCTCTAATTGAAACTGCAGCTCCATGGGAGCTCTACAGTCAGTAACTTAAGAATTAAGATGTGTGAAAAGCTGTATTTGGTTAATATGGCAAGGTTTTGGAAGTGGGACGGCTACAGAGCTGGCTTCTGTGAGGAGCTACAAGAAGCTTCTCCTGTGTCTGATAGAGCCAATGCCAGCTGGCTCCAAGATGGACCTGCCCCTGACCAAGGCTGAGCCCATCAGCAATAGTGGTAGTACCTCTGGGATAACACATTGAAGAAGGGGGAATAGTTCCTGTGTGACAGAAACTGCAGCCAGAGAGAGGAACGAGAGCATGGGAGAGAAAAGACCCTGCACACACTAGAGTGAAAAGGAGGGGGAGGAGGTGCTCTAGGCAGGGGAGCACAGATTCCCCTGGATTCTCCTGTAGCCCATGGTGAAGACCATGATGAGGCAGGCTTTCACCCTGCAGCCTATGAGAACCCCACACCAGAGAAGGTGTATATTTGAAGGAGGCTGTGATGCCATGAGAAGCCTGTACTGGAGCAGGTTCCTGGCAGGACCTGTAGACTTCTAGAGAGAGGAGTCCACGCGGGAGCAGATTGTCTGGCAGAACTTGTGGCCCCATGGGGGACCCATGCGGGAATTCCTGAAGGACTGTACCCCATGGAAGGAACTGACACTGAGAAGTTCATGAAGAACTGCAGCCTGCGAGAAGGATCCATGTTGAAGTAGTTCATGGAGAACCGTTCTTCCTTGGGAGGGGCTTCGCTCTGGCATAGGGGAAGAATGTGAGGAGTCCTCCTCCTGAGGAGGAAGAAGCAGCAGTGACAACATATGACAAATTGACCACAAATTGTGTTCCACAACCCCCTGTGCTGCTGTTGCAGAGGAGGTAGAGAAAATAAGGAGTGAAGTTGAGCCTGGGAAGAACAGAGGGGTTCGGGAAAGTGTTTTTAAAATTTGGGCTTATTTTTCATTATCCTACTCTGATATGATTGCTAAGGAATTAAACTCATTTCCCCAACTCGATTTGCCTGTGAGGGTAATTGGTGAGTAATCTCTCACTGTCTTTCTCTTGACCCACGCACTTTTAGCTATATTTACTCTCCCCTGTCAAGCTGAGGAGGGAAGTGATAGAGTAGCTTTATTGGGGCCCAGCCAGGATCAACTGCCACAAAAGCCAGTCTGGCTCTGCCTGGTTATTTGTACCTGAAAACAAATATTCTCTTGACTGGAATAAATGTCTGGGAGGAGTCTGGTTCAGCACTACCCACCTCCTTGCAGCAGCAGGCTTCCAGGTATCCTTCAGTGTGAGCCATGCCATGCCTCTGGTCAATCCTGGTTTTCTTTTTTTGCAGTCATTCTAACTCCTTTGTAACTTTTTTGAGATAAGGAAGCAGAACCGTACATAGAATGGAAGATGCAGCTCTATGTATGTGAATTTGTATCTGTATGCACACAAGGACATCCTGGTGTTCATTGCTCTACAGCTTTGTTTTTTGCAATTTTGAGCATACGAACACCCTTTGGTTGTCTACCAGGCACTGTGCTATCCACAGTCTTCTAAAAATCTCTGTCATAACTGAAACTAATTTAAAGTCTATTGTCCTAAGTTTAGATTATTTTCTTCCTAACACATTTGCATTTATCAGTACTCAATTCCAGCTGCCATTTTCTTATTACCCTGCAATTCAGAACAATGACTAGCATCTACTGCAGCTCTTTGCCATCAGATTTAGTTTTGATTACTTATGATAAGTGGACTTTGTCACCTCACCATTCAACTCCGTTTCCAACTCATTTATGAATATGTTCAAGAGATACACAAAGTATTAGAATGACTGGCAATAATAATGTTATATCATTACTGACTTCTTTCTGCATTGCTTCAGCAATTGGCCCCAAAAAGCTTTCCTAAAACAGGATGAAGAGTTTAACCTTCATGACTCATTCTTAATTTATGGAGACTTGTAACAAGTGAGAATTTATTCTAGTGCAGGTCATGAAGAGAGATGAAGAGAAATCATGAAGGTAATTCCCTACGGGCACTGAACAGTTGTGACCTGTTGTACAGCCTTCATTTATCATATTTATCATTTGTTCCACATAACCTATTTAAGAAAAAAAGAAGAAAGAATCTTGTATGGTGCTCAGAATCACACAGTTTTAGTTCCTCTCCAAAGTCTGAGATGTGCAAATGAAGATTTTTCTTTTTTCTGCATATGGATTGACTTTTGATTAGTTTTTATGAGGTGTACTTGTGTTTAGTTTTCTGTAAATGGAAACAAATTGCTGGCCTATGGTGCTGAGGATCTGTATCTGGTATCCTGATCCTTTCAGGACCATGTTGCAGCACAGAGAATGTTCTGATATATGTAACCACAAGAGTCAATTCCCAAAGCCAGCCAGCCATTGGTGAAGTGTAACCACTTGATGTGGTTACTTGCTTGGGAAAACTTTGGCTGTTTTTCCTGGAAGGCCTTGAAAGTGAGGTTTGAGATACTCATTAGCTTCCCCCACACACTCTCTTTTTTTTTTTTTTTTTTTTTTTCCCTCCATGAAACTGTGAAGTGAACATGTCTTTGAAATGGTGGCTTTTGTATGACATTCTTTTCTCAAAAAAAGTGAAATGGAATTTATATCTGCAGAAAAATTGCCAGTTTGGACTAGCTATGCTCAAATCTTTTGGTAGCTTGGCATACTAAGAAAAGAGTCACATTTGGACTGGTTGTTCTGAGCCAGTAATAATGAGCAGGAATCAAAGGCAGAAGTGAAAGGGCTTGTGTGCCCAAGCAGCAGTTATTGGTGCCCAAACCCAAACCAGGTTCAATCATGTTCAGAAAGGCATCTTTCTAATTAGGTGAGATTTCAGGAGCAGTCTCCAAAGCAGACATATCCATTACAAAAGGGGCAAGAAAAATATCAGTGAAGAGCAGTGCAACCACTCAAAATTCTCAAGAAGAGATGGATTTAAACTGAATTAAGGTCAGCAGAAGTGACAAGAAAAGAAAAGTTGTGCTGTAGCCTCATCCAAAAAAACATTCAGATATTATAGGGATTATGACAATATTAATATCTCTGGAGACATTAAGGGACATAAAATACCTGTTAAGAAAAGTACATCCAATGAGGTGTATTGCAAATTATTAAGAATATTCAATTCCAATCAAAATGAAATGAAAGAGAGTACTCGGGGAATCTGGATTTGAATCTGAAAGGACAATTGAAAGGAAAGAAATGAAACTACAAAAAAAAGCTAATAGCTTTGATAACAAAAAATGCAGAGAATATTAAGTAAACTTTTAATCTCTGATGTGGACAAAATCAGATAATATGATATTAAGCATCTTAATTTGCTTAAAATACGCTTCCTCAGGTTTTCCTGTTTATCCTGGGAATAGAAAGCTGTCTGTTCACCTAGAGCTGTTCAGTACCTTTGAGGAAAGACATAGGTATGGCCAAACAGTGAGAATTATAGTAGGAAAAGAGAGGGAAAAGGGCAACAGCCATCTGACTGCTTCAATTTGTGGCAGAATTTTTTCATGTGGTTACACTGAAAAATACTGAGAAGAGAAATAAGTAGTACTAGTAGCTTAAGAAAGAGGTAAGCATGTTCAGATCAGTGGGGACTAGACAGCTGAATATCATAATAATGCTATCGCAGGATATCAGTATTAAATACCCCCCCACCCCCAATTTCAAAATCATTAATAAGTTTTTGGATGTTTCCATTAGAATGGTTTAAAATATGGATCTTTTGCTCACCACCTCATTGCTTTTATTAAACTAGTTTTGCAGAATTCTAACCCATTTTCAAACACATTGGATATATGAAACACACATTCTACTTAGTAAAAGATGGCTATATGATTTTCCTTACATATGCAGGCTGGTAATTTTGATCACAATTTTGTGAAGATTCTAACTAGAGGGTTATTCTACCTGTATGAGCAGATAGATCCTGGGTTTTCTCCTCTGTTCTTTGTTTGCTCACCTCCCTAATCTTAAAGACGTCTTTCAGGGAGAAGAGGAGGCTCAGGAACCATAAAGGGTAAGAAATATGATTCCACTACAAGCAAATACTGAATCTATTTCTTGAGTTTTGACTAATTCAGGTTTTTTATATTCATAAACAGATGTAGATACATGTAAAGATTTGTTCAGTGATAACAGCAGAAAAATAACAAAACAATCTGTGCTCAGCTTTTCAATAAAGTTCTGAACAAACAATGTGGCTTTATCTGTATAATCTTTCTTTTCTCCACAAAAAAAAAAACAAACCAAAACAACAACAGCAAAAAAAACACCAATCAGAAAATATAGCCTGCAGTTTCTAAATCACATCAAGTACTTGAAAAATGGCTGGCCAGTCTATGGGAATAGACATTGAGATGCTACAGAATATTTGGTGCTGCATTTCTACATATAATAAAACATCTATCCATAGAAATAGATTTAAAACCAGAAAAAAAATAATTTGTTGGCAATGGAGATGAACAAGTCTCTGAAAACAACTTCAGATCATGTTCTTCAGCTAAGACCGAGTGTATGGATCATTTTCAGACCACGGTTTGTTTATTTTATGTGTTCAATACTGAGTAAGTGATTTTACTGACACTCCAGAAGAATAGAAAAAAAATTCCTGCACCACATTAAAACTTGGATTGTAAAAGGATTTTCCTATGTTATTTGATTTTGGATCAGGAAATTGAGTACTTCTCTCTTAAAGGTAATAGAAGATAATGTCAGTGTGGACATATCAAAAGGCACATGTTCATTTTAATTTGTAGTTCAAATCCACTGAAATATTAATGTTAATAAGAACAAAGCCATCTAGTGACACTTCAGACACTCTGGTATCTGAAGCACTGGAAAAATAAAATCAAGATAAAATCTGCTTACAGTGTAAGGGATTTAATTTTGGATGCTTAATGTTTTCCTACATAAATAAAGATGAAGCTATAAAGCTACGTTTTCAGAACAGCTTAGTCCTTTTACAAGGAGTAGAAAGTATTTTCAACCTATGAGTGTTGCATGTCCCTAAAGCTGCTCCTGGTCTGCTGTTCCATTATTTGGAGTTGCATATGAGGATTTATGTAGTGTTCTGTGCCACTGAAATAAACTGAGCAGAAGGTCTAAATCGCAATACAGTGTAGATTTTTGTAGCTGAATATAATTAGTATCTAAGGGAGTATGCAGGTGTTTCCAAATAGCTAGACTATATGAGGAATTCTGCTCTATGTGGAACATGGTGGAATATCAAAACACCTCCTTTCTTTAATCTGAGGCTGATTTAAAGCTTTGCTTGGGATTTATACCTCACCTGATGATACGATCACATATTATTGGATATTGTGTTTGTAGGAACCATTTATAGCTTTCAGCATCTGCAGCTGTTTCTGAGAACCTGATCAGCCATGTATGTAGCTTTGGAAATCCACATAAGCACAACCTCAGCCTGTAGATAAAGCCTTGAGTGCATCGGATGGTCTAAGGAAACCCACCGTGAATTACTTGTGTAGTTACTTGTGTAGCCTCTTCTCCCTGGTATGGAGACGTGTGTCTGTCATTGCTCTTACTTTGCTCACGTAAACTTGAATTCACTTTGCTCTTCAAATATTTGACCTCTACTTCCCCCCTTATTAACATTTTTATCTTTGAAAAGTATTACAGATGTCTCTCCATGTCTTTCTTCACCTCTGATACAATTTAAATAAGGAATAGTTGTGATCTGGTTTTAGACAATGCACGATCTGTTCTAGGTCTAGACTAAATGTTTTTCCTTTTCCTTGTCAAAGCCAATCAAGCAATGATAGAAACATATGCTCTTCTGAGTGAAGTGCACGCGTTTTATCTCCTGCTTCCATTTTACTTGTACTTCATTTAAACTTCTCCTTCATCTCTCATCAGCCTTTCAGAGTGCTTTGTAGATTGTGTTGTTGCTGTAGTTGTGCAATACGAAACCAATGAAAAAAAAATTCCTATGCACTAATGAAAAAGCTTTAAGAATAGCATGATAAAATCATGTCAAAATAAATTATTCAGTGCTAGTGAACACACACAATGGGATTTTGAAAGTGTTTTATAGAATCTGGTATTTTGTTGTATTTTTCAAAAATTGCTGTATATTGGGTTTTCCCAGTATATTACTCCGGAGCAGGGCACAGGTTCATATCTGGAAATCAATTAATTGTATGAACAACTTCTTGGAAACACATTAAACTGATTTATCAATGTAACTCCTTTCTAATCTCATTATTAATATCTTAATAATTTTTATTTTTGTGGGTTAATAAAACTCCTACAAGGTTCGGGCATTCCCTAGTTCACTGATAACAGAACTGATCCAGACAAGTCGACCAAGACCCTTCCAAAAATCTTTTATGAGCTTACTTGCTCTGGCTTTTCTTGTTCAAGGCTCTTACATAAACATATGGCTCTCTTGTGTTAGAGATTGTGCAAAATAACATGAAGAATGTATCAGACCTTCCTTTTCTTTGCATGTCCTCACTGTGATCTATGAGCAGGCAGCAGTGAGCATAAACATGTCCCACAGATTGTAACAGGAAAAATGTAACATGTCATAATTTCCTTCATGACATCATGTCAACTGTGCAAAGCTGATAAACTCATTCCCAGTTTTAATTATAGAAGGCAGTAATTATCTGCATCGTAAGCATTAAGTAAGATAGTCACAACTTTTTAATTAATTTCTAACATTTGACAGCTCCACTAGAAAGGCTTGCAGTCATAATTAGGTCAAATAAAACTGCTGAATATACTTGGGTGAAATACAATAATTTGACCAAAAAACCCAAACAATTCTCCTGTTATGAGCTTTATCTCTTAATACAAATAGGTCCATAGTAGCTGCAACTCAAACACAGTAAACTGTGTGAAATGCAGCATATTAATTAGACCAGGAAAATTATTGACATCCTTGGGACTTGTGTTTCTAGGAATTCTGTCTGATTCTTAGATCACAAAGCAATTGCTTCATGTCTGGCATAGTTTTAATATTTAGCTCTGCTGAACTAAGAAGTGCTGAAATAAACTTTTGTATGGTGAAATATGAATAGCGTTTCCAAGTCAGAACACTGCAGTTCATATCATTAAAATTTCATAAGCTACTACATCCCTTGATTTTGTTTGAGTTGTGAAAAAGCGGCTCCTTGTATTGTATTCTCTTTGCTTAATTGCTAACAATTTCTCTGGAGGGTGTGAGCGACATTTACCTTATCTCTCTGACATACTTTCACCACAAGCAATTCTGCTTGCTTTCAGATGTGGGAGGAAACAAAACGGTCACACCAGAGACTGTAAGAAGAAGAAATCAATGGAAATTCAGCCTTTTGGCTCCTGCTACTGTGATCATTAATCACTTTTTCTTACACGGGGGGGAAAAAAAAGAAAAAAGTTCTGAAATTAATTTCAGTAGGGAATGTTAAACAGGCATGAAGAAATGCACTTACTTCTCTCTGTTGAATATGATGAATTCTTTCCTGACGGTTTCCAAGCACTGCTGCAGGTGTACGTTCTTTAAAAAACAGCATGAAAAGGTTGGTTTAAAAAGATGGAAAATCATACACAACAATCACAACAACAGAAATTATATTGAACAAAAGGGCTTATGAAAGAATACTATCAAAAGACATTTTGAAGACTCTTCAAAAGTGGGCTGCGATAGCACAACCAATCTTTATTTCTTTTGGAATAAGCATTCCACAAAAAATGCCTAAGGATTTTTACATCTGATAGAGCTAAGAAGAATAGTTTGCATGAGCATTTAAAGTCATTAGAAAAAACAACAAAATTTACAAAACCTCATTGAAATTAAAATTCAAGTCTGGAAAATGATTATTTCTTAACCTTCTCAGAAGTTTAGACTATTTACACAATGACTCCACATGGGACACAGCAGTCAAGACTGCAAGAGACATCTTTAAGGCATTTATAAATAATGTGGTTTTCACTGCATACTTTTCATTTTTTGGTACTAGTAGTGGATAAATTCTGCTTGCAACTATCTGTTCATGTGTGGGAAGCATATTTGCCAACTGGCAGCACTTTTTCATACTTTAAATGAGCATCTGCGAGAGTCTTAAAAATTATTACAGCTTAAACATTCTGTTACTATTTGATTGTAGTAAGTGATTGCTTTTTATCTTGCTTTGGAGATGGGTTCTACTGTGTGTGAAATGACAGATACAGAGGTCAAGTCTGTTTTCAGAAATGATGAAATGGAAGACAATTCACTTTGTCCATTAGAGAATGTAAATGAAATGCCACTGACCAACTTACCAGAGGGCAGGTTTCCTTAGTTCCGTCTTTGGATTTGTTTTTGGCAAGTCGCTTTTTCTTTTTATGTAGAGGCTTGGACTCTAAAATCATTTCTTCAAGTTCAAATGTAGGATCACAGTTCAGTCTTCCTTTCTGGTACAAAAGGATTCAAAATTACTCTTTGAAGTATCATTGTAGGTTTTTTTTTAGTTTGCCTGGCAAGTGTTAATAGCAGTAATAATGATCCAGCTTCCCAACCAGATCTGTAAAATGAAAACTGTCTTTTTAGGCTTGGAGTGATGCTTGATGTTTAAGTAAGAGAGGTAAGATAAAAAATGTATTATACAGCGATTATAAAGAGTGAAATCCTCTTCCTAGTTGTATACAGATGTACTCCTAAAGTGACTACATCAACCTAATGAGAGAGATTAAACTGGCCCAGGGTCTTGATCAGAACATCAGTCAGTGCTATAGAACATAAATGTCAGCCGTAATAGTGTAGGAGGTATGAGGAGTACCACCAGGATGCTACTTGTTAAAATCGGGTCATCTGAGGAGATGCAGGTGGACTCAGTTACCTAGGTCTTGTCTGTGATAACACAGGAAAGAGCAGTGCTTATATCGAAAAACGGTTCTATTACGCCTTTTCTTACCCATTACTTACACTACTCAAGTCTTCTGAATTCTCCATTTTTATGTTTATTTGTGGTGCTTGAACCAAATCTTAAGATTCTCTGTTGTATCAGTAAGTTCTTTTTTAAGCAAGACTATTAGAAACACAATTTCTATAAGGTAATTTCTTTCCTTGATTATTCCTTAATTCTTTTCAGGGTCTTGACACTTTCAGGTCTTTTCACCATAAATGTTTACAGGAGCATAGTTATGCCTTGCAGTTTGTTTTGTTTGGGTTGTGGTTTGTTTGGGGCTTTTTTGGTCTTTTTTTCTCTAATTCTATCTATTAGTGCAGTAAAGCCATCTCATGACAACACTTGGGATGAACTCTTCATCTCCTGTTTAGGGATAAGAGGTAGGGAATGGCCAGAAAATCTATGGTTCAGTTGAACCAAATACAGTTTTTAAAAAGGCATTACTTGGGATCCAAGTTACTGGATCAATGTTTTGTTGATCCTGTAATCAGAATAACATGAGCTCCTTTCCCCTCCTCATTCTCTCAAAGCATTTAAAAAAAAAAAAAAAAATGGAAATAATTTGAACTGTGAGGTGGAAGATCTTAAAAGCAGCCTGTTTTCCTCTGTGACTTCTGAGTGTTCAATCACACCATTGTTGCCATCAAGGTGGAAGTGCTGAGATAAGTCATATACAAATGGCAGATATTATTCAGTAACCAAAGACACTAAGCAGTAAAACCACATGAGAAACTGCATTTATAACTGGTGGTGTCCTGCAGGGAAACGTTTGATCTAGAGATCGCTCAGTTTTTATTTCTAGCAAAATCTGTACATTCAAAGTACAATATTAAACTCTCTGATGCCCTTTCCTGCATACTATTCAGTCAGGCTTACTAAAATTTATTTGTTTGTTATTAGTGGAGGTTTATAGCATATTTCTATTTATTTATAAATAAATAATTCTTTGTTTGATCAATATCAGTTCCTTACTTGAATATGTACAGTTTTAAAATTTATTTGAGCACTTAAAAATACATGTCTTTAATTCTAAAGCTTTAAAAATGAAAGCAAGTTACATTTAAATAATTTCTTGTTACCTTTATCAAATATTTAACAACACAAAAAAACTACTAACAATTTATACCTCCAAGCTCAATATAAACAAACTAGCTAAGCCATAAAGAAATACTGTTAAGTAAGAATGACATTTATGGAATCAAAATGCATGTGAGAAATTAAACAGGTCGCAAGCTCTTGACAGTAATGGCAAGCTGTCAAAAAGTTATAAAACTCTACCTACATCATAGTATATGTTGGCCCAAATTCACTGGCTCACCAAAGCCTGAAAACCAAGAAATATGTTGTTGTGTCCTCCTAGCTATACAGTGAAGATATGGCAGGTGCAACAGACAGAAAAGTTCTTGGAAAATGCTGGGTCAAACTTGGTCTCACGAAACAATAAAATTTGCTATAAAGAGAAGTGTTGTGCTAGAAAAGAGCCTTTAAATCTCACCTTCTCACCGTTTTTCCTAACACACTTAATTGACTAGGTGGAACAAGCCCTGTAATATCAGCCTCTGTCCTGAAATGTCTGGGAAGGCTTGTAATGGGACTTTCAGATTAATCTGAGCAGATTGTTAAGGCAAGTTGAAGTCTCCTGACTCTTGACTTTATATCTTAAGACTCTTACCTAAGCACAACTGGATTTTGCAGAGTGTGGGACTCTCCTAGATCCCCATGTATGTTGTACCTCTGGATATGGGGAACTGGATCTCTCTTTTAAAATACAAAGGAGGGTTGTGAATTCTCCTACATGCTGACAATTGTGCTTTAAACTTTCAGCTAGGAATAGGTCATGTAAATAATCTGTTGAGTTCTGTCTGAAAAGGAGTCAGCACATATCTCCAGTACCTGAGAGAGCACTTGAATAAAAGGAAGAGAGGAAAAGTAGTCTCCATTCATCTTGTAGATCCATGCCATTATGGGGAATGGAGTTCATGGTCCACCAAGCCTGCAAGAAGCTTTGCTCTGCAATGCTTTGCTCAGGATAACAAGCTGAGAGAGCTGCAGGGCCATTGAGTAAAAGGGCCTTCCATGGCCTTGGACTGGTAGATGTGACATTCACCTCCTAAGCTTTCAGCTTGCAGCACCACTGAGCTGCAATGTGACTGGAAGGATTTTCAGCTCCAGTGAACACTGCTCTGAAGCGCCCAAGGGGCCTGCCTTTCTCTTCACCTGTTATGCCCTTACCTGTGGTACTCTTGGTCTTTCCCCAAGCTTCCTGAGGGAAGCTCTGCCTGCCCACCCATAACTTTGTTCTCGCGGAGGATGTTGTTTCCAGGAGAGGCTCTGGTCAGGTGCCAAGATGTACCAGAAACACTGCCATCACTGTCTTGGCAACCTACCCAGCAGCCTTTGCCCCACTAATCAATGCCCTCTAGTCCTCAGCTTCTGTGGGGCTGGTTCCTGCCCTCTTCAGATTTAGTAAAAACTGATATGAAGCTGGATGAGGACAGAGTTTAGCTATTCCTTCTTCCTCATCTTTATTTACACTTGCATAAAAATAGAATATAAACAAACCTTGGTATGCTACAAGCATATTGTTTGGAGAAGAATTATAGTGTAATGTGACTGAATAAAATGGAGAAGCATGTTAACACCACAGTCATTGCTTTTTATTCATGGTCCTCAAATTCATTTAATTACAAATGATCAAAATGGAAATATCCTAAAAATACCAACAAAATGGAACCACAGTAAAAAGGGAAACCATCATATTCCCTCACAGAATTTGAATGTTTTAGTGTAGGAAACTGTAACAAAGGCAATAGATCAGTCATTTGGTACTTTTTAAGTGAAAAAGGAACAGATGCAGGGATGTTAAGAAGTCCGGTAAATGTTATTCAGATGCCTAACTTTCAGAGCAGCAATAACATTTTTTGGTATTCTTTGGCTCAGAGTTAACTCTAACAATCATTTAGTCTAACAGTTGAAATGCAAAGTCTGGAAAATGTTTCTTATTCAAAAGGGAACAAAAAGTGAATCAAGGTTAATTAGTTTTTTGTGTGATCTGGTGAAATAGGCCAAATTTTCCCTTAGCTGTTACTGAGCAAATGAAAGTAGAAACCAAAGTAAAGCTTCTGTGAGAAGGAAATCACTGAAGAGCAGCAAATGCAAGACTAAACAAGTAAAAATAGCAGTGCTTATTAAAGTAAAAATTTGCAAACACAGTTCACCTGGATTATCAACTTACATTTGGAACAAAGCCTGGGGTCACAGCTTTC
Source organism: Merops nubicus (assembly GCF_000691845.1). NCBI lineage: Eukaryota > Metazoa > Chordata > Aves > Coraciiformes > Meropidae > Merops > Merops nubicus. The sequence goes on from NW_008582188.1 coordinate 49,599, forward strand.
TCTAGAACAGCATCCCAGTTGACATCAGCTAGGTATGGAGAACTTTGGATGTCTGCAAGGCTTGAAAGACGGCACTCTGGGTCCTTAGTGAGGAGCTGTGATCAAGCACAAGGCATTTCTAAGGGACAGGATGCCATATAAAAGAATGAATGTATCACACACATAAATTGTATGATACACAGTTTTGAGTAATAAAACAGCTAGGGAATTTTGTGACAACTTGTAGAAGTCTGAGTCTAAAAAAATAAAAGTAATAACTCATAGGATATGAATATAATTTAATTGGCACCAGATGGCTGTTGCAAGCATGAAGTGTATTAGTAACAAAAGTCTGTTTACAAATACACAAGAGTCCAAGCAACATGAAACATCACAGTTCAATGCCACCTGACAATTTGTATTTCATCTTTAATTCATTGGAAGATACACTGAGCATCCTGGCAGCAATTAAAATTAACCACCTCATTGCTCTACCTATCAAAAATAGATTGTGCATTGCTGCCATGGAAATTGATGTTGTATTGCTCTGTTCACACATTCACAAATATTTTCTGCTCAAATATCAGTACTGGTGGTCTAAAATACCTAAAAGAGACAGATGAGCTTTGTAGCATGACCAGAAAATTAAATGAAAAAATAACTGGGATTTGAGGAGGAAAGTAAGTTCTAGGGTCACAATGCATTCTGAAAGAAACTTGTAGCTTAGTGACATTTACAACAAAGTGACCTGATTTTTGTTGTTGCAACTATAGCAACGTGGGAAAGGAGAGATACAGCCTTTTCATTTCTAAGCTCCCTGGCTGGAAACTGTGGCAGAAATTCAAAGGGCAGAGTGGTCTCTCCCACATGCAGAACTAGGTCTGGAGAGAAAGGCGCAAGGGCACAGACTGGGAACTACTGATCTCCAAAGTTTTGCTGTCACCAGTGAATCAGTTTTGAGATAAACAAAAATCTTGGATTTCTCTTTCTTTAGGGTCATGAAAAGCCTGAGTCTAAGCTTAAGAATAATCCAGCTTCTTAAAAGAAAACACTACATCACTCACGTTCAGAAAAGTCTAGGAATAAGATCTACTTTCTTATCCTTGGAATTCTTACTGCCTAATGCGTGTGCTTGCCTGATACATCTGCATTGTTGGAGAGGCTTCTGGAAGAGGAAAGAAGACAGAAGGTCTTCGTGCTTTCTTACCTTTTTCAGTAATGTTATCATGCCCTTGCACCATGCAGATGAGTAGTGAACTCTTTCTATCTTGAACATGTTGAGTATCTCATCAATGGGGGTGGCTGAATGAATTTCATAGGGCCTCTGGGATAAAGTTAAATCAATATCAAGTCAGCAAGAATGGATAAAAGAGCGTAGACAAGTCACATTTTCCTAAGCTCAGTACTGTTTATGCTGAAAACATCCAATAAAGAAATTAAAAAACGTTTACAAAAATTCTGTGTTAGAAACAGTAAGTAGACTCTCTAAATCCCTTCTCCCTTTTTGAAATCTAAAATTAACTCTACGTGGGCCTATGGATTATATGGACCTGCTATCCTGTGTGTGTTTGTGCCTAAATTCTTCTATAGGTCTGAGGAAGCTCTAGGCTTCACAGCACTTTGTTAATGAAGGTTGCTGTGATTTATCTTTTATTAAATGTAGCATTTGGAAATGGAAGTCCTACACAAAAATTTATGTTCTTATGAATTATCATGCACATATTTTTTAAAGACTTGTATTTGTGAAGCAAGTTGTTAGAATGATACTCTATGATGGTGTATGTTTTTTTAAACAAGGAGAAAGAGTGGATTGCTTGTGAATTAAGTTGCACCAGCCAGGTGACAAATACATGATATGTGGTATGAGAACTGCAGCCAAATGCCATCATAGCAGCAATGTGGGAACTGAGGCATCATAATTCAAACCCAACACACTTCACTTCTACTCCAGCATCCCCAACAGCAAAGGACAGACACTCATTACCCTCAGTAAGAACTGAATCATCTCTTGACTTTTACTAGCTGGTACTGGCACAAGATTATAATTTAAGAATATTTCTAGGTATTAGCAATCTAATCTGATAGTGAATTAGAGCCACTGTTCATAAAGGCCCAAAAAATGTTCTTGAGAAGATTCACCCACACATGTAACTTTGAACACATGTAGAAATCAAGTCCATTGCAAGGCATTAGGATATTCTAAAAATAAATCCAAGGTTTGCTTCAAACTTTTGCTTTGCTTTACATTCTGTTAGTCTGTTGTGATTTAGATATATCATGTTCATATGAATTCAGCAGG
>NW_008582188.1:51907-63816 GCF_000691845.1 Merops nubicus
TGCTCCGACTACATAATTTTTTTTAATCAGGTTCAGAACTCTAATTTGAAATAGTCTGTCTCTTTTTTCTAAGGATGTTTCTGCACTTGATTTTATCCTCATCAGAAAAATCCCTAAAAATCTTACCTTATTTTAGAGGTTACTAGCATTCTGCAGTCTTACTTGATTTTTTTTTTTTTTTGAGTTTGGCAGACATTTTTAATATTGTTATTAGCGAATCTGAACTAGAAATATTCAAATAAATGGCCATTATAAACTCGGTGTTTTGAGGTCCTTTACACCTATGTCTCCCGGATTTTTCATCTATTCCATCCACTTAAGGGTCAGATTCCTTCTCTTCTATTTTGTGAAAGAGAATAAAATAATCTGTTTTGCTTTTGTTCATGATGTTTACCAGTTTGTTGACAGTTTACATTGCAGTGAAAGTCAAAAGTCCAAGAATCCCACCTGTCAGCACTTTCCTTCACCTTGTCTCTGTTGAGAGCATGTTTTATAGTTATTTTAGCAGTTGCCTATATCTTAGGAACTGACTAATGTGTCATGGTTTGCATCACACAGTTTGTTATGGACTTGGAAAAGATCAATGTTTGATGCAAAGTTTTATGATTTTTTTTTTCTTGTTAAGTCTTTTATCAGCAACTGGCTAAGGAGATAAATTTGGCTACAACATCTTGAGAAATGCTGTTGCTACTGTGGACAACCAAAAATAATGGTCCAGACAGCTCTATACTGGGTGCTACCTACTCCTGTAGCTACAGCCTTGTTGTATTGGCCACCTCGCAGTAGAGAGCAAGGTGTGAGAATGCCTCCAATGCTTTGAGCACTCTGAGCCTCCTCTGAGGACTTTTCCATGTCATAACTGTAAAGGCAAATAAAAACAAAATTCAGCTCAATAAAAAACAACTCATTTTTACTTAAGCTCCTTTTTTGAAATCAGGCAAGCAATGTTATACACTATACACAGGTCAGAGGTGGAAAAGTTATAAAAATTTCTGATGCTTCTCATTTCTAATGCTCTTTCCTTTCTTCCCGCCTTCCCTGTGCACCAGCATGCACCACGCACCACGCTCCAACTGGGGAGAGCCCTGTCTCCGAGTGGCTCTGCCCAGTGCAGCATCTCCTCTGCCTCCAGGGCTTCCTCAGTGCAGCAGGGCTGTCTCCCACTGATGAACGACGTGCTGTGGGAGCAAGGAGGAGAAGGGGGCCGCCTGCCCGCAGGTTCTGCTTCCAGCCTTGTACACACCAGGTGCCTCCTTGCAGCCATTGGCAAGAGGCTGCTGCAGCAGACGGAGCTTTGGAGCTCACAGCTGCTGCAGACAGTAGCATGCCTTTGGTTAAGCACATTTCCTCAACCCTCATCTACTTCTTTCCTCATCGCTGCTGTCAGTTTAGGTCTTATCTAGACTAGAAAAATTTAGAAATACAGTTCAGGAAAAAAATACACCTTTTCCTAGTCCATACAAAATTATGTGAGCTGCTAAACCACTTTGCAGAGTGGGCAAGAGCTACTCCTCAGGAGAAAATAAGCATCTGGCTTGGTTGACTGGAGTATGGGACAGATGGCAATGTTTTTGTTGACAAAAAAAAAAAATTAAGTCTCAACTTTGCTTTGTCTGTAGCCAGAATGACCTATTCAGAAAAGACTGTATGGATCTTGGCAAATGGATACCATTCTATGCAATCTTCCATTTGTTAAGTGACTAGGTATCTTTTGGGATTAGTCTTAGGACAGCTTTCTTTACACAATTATTCATTGTGCTGCTTTCTTGGAGAGTTGCATTTGTGGAAAGGGTCAATATAAAACCAGCAGGATGTTCTTCTAATTTATTACAAGTACATCTAGGACTCCTGCCTGTGGCTAGGTTAGGAAGGTATTATGCTATTACACTTATCATTGCCAGACCTTAACTGTTGAGGTTAAAATTTTCCATCCTGGGAAGAATGCTAGCTTAAAAACTCAGTATGTTTTGAGAATGACTTTTTTTTTTTTTTAAAAAAAAAAAAAAGAGTTTTTAATACTCCTGTGCTTTGAGAGCAGGGACTGACTGAGATTTCACACAGGACAGAGCTTTGTATCAGAAGTGTGTCTTTTGCCACTTCTATGGAAACACAAAATAGATTGGCCAGATTTTAGGCCTTTGAAAATCATAGCTTCTGGACTGAAGTAACAATATAGACACTCTGAGATGTAGTTTTCCATCTAAAAAGGGGAATAATAATTGTTCTTCTAAATTTTTGTCTGTCATCCTACATGAAACGATGAGATTTTTGTGAGGTGGATTGTGTCACATTACAAGGTGTCTAGCAGGACAGGGTAGCAGTATTCTGTTGGTGTACTATGATAACAAATACTCTTCTTAAAAATAGCATACTGCAATGCAATAAAATCCTTTTCCCAAAGTAGAAATTAAAATTAAAACTCAGCTACTTTAGCTACATCATTATATTGAAATAGTATGTAAATTACTGTTTTCCCCAGGGAATAGTAAATATTTAAGCAATCAAGTTCAATCATTTGAACCAAAATGGAAAAGAATTTTCTGAGATATTTGACCATGCTCAGGAAGGTTTTTCATTAAGCTTATTCATGAAATTGATTAGATAAGTAACAAGTGTGCTGGCAGATAAGCATTTTCTGTAGTTGGGCCAAGCATCTTAGGATATTACATTAGCTCTTTCAAGTTATTAGACACAAGAATCACAGATATAACAAAGCCTGAAGTAACTCAACTTCTATTTGGAAAAGAATACCATTGTTTCTAATTCAGCATTGTGAAGAAGACATTAAAAGATAAGCCCTATCCTTAACCAAACTTAGGCAAACTTTCATAATGTAGTTAAGAGTGGGATGAAACTTTTCCAAGACTGTTCCCAGCTGGAAAAGACTCAGGATGGCACTCCTGACCTAAATTGCAGTCCCATTCACTTAGATTTTATCCATGAAGAGTGCACTCAGGGGCATTGCAAACTTTGGGACTTCTGTCAGTCAATGAATTAAATAAAACCTATCAATCATTCTTACCCAACCCCTCAGTAATTCAAATGCTGTAATTCCTAGTGACCACCAGTCTACTGGGTATGAGTATCCTGGACTTCCATCCATAAAGGCCTGGAACACTTCTGGAGCTAAAAGGAATGAAACAAAAAGCATTACATTGAAGTTAGACTAAGGATCATTTATATGGACAGCAGAAAAATTAAAAAGGATGCAATTAACTGGAATTGAATACATTTTCAGGTATTGCAGTTTCAGGAAGCAGTTTCAGTGCCTTGCTTTTCTGACAAGTGACCTTTACGGGTAAGGGTTTTTCAGTAGTGAATAATTTCATGTGCTAATTCTTACCTAATTCCATTTAATTTTTATGTCCTATGACTAAAAATAAGTAATAGAAGGGGAATTCCTGAACTGAAATGTGTCTTGGAATACTTAGGATAATACAAACGTTTTATGGGATGAATATCTACAAGCAAGGTGATTCTTTGTGACTGATGAAGATGTTGAACATGATAAATCTCATCCTTATCCTACATTTGAATTAGAATTAATCAGATGGATTTTAAAGGTATTCAACATACAAAAATGGTGAATACAAATCCTGACACTTATTGTATGCTGTGAGAAACTGTCATGACTGGGAATAAACACACTGTCAATAAAGTAATGAATTCTATAAAAATAACTTTCCTGAGGGGAGAGAAAAAAAGATCTTTTCAAAACAAGGATCCAGTTGGCTAATTTCAAGAGGAAAATCATACTAAATAATGTCCATGTCATTTATTCAGAAAACCATATATAAATAAGAAAGGATATTAAATGAAATGAAAAAATCAGTCATGCTTTTCTAATTATTTCACAGCAGCGTCTCAGTACACTTTGTGAAAACACTTTCCCTGGGGATTTTCTGAACACTACCACCAACCATAACATGGTGGGAAACCACACTTACCATGTGAGCCTCTGCTGGGCAGGATACTGATTCTAGTGTACCACATTATCACCTGACTGCCATCACACCATTTTCTAATGGGCATGCTGCAATGAATAATGCAATCTGATCACACTTAGTTCAGATTGGCAGTTTGGGATTTGACATACATGGCATTTACAGAAGAATCTTCTATCAAATGAAAGGCATTCCTCTCAGATGAGTTTTTGCACTCCTTGCATTATGGATGGCAACCTAACAATTTGCAGCTCCAGACCTGATTTCAGAAAGTCTTGAAGGGTCACACCTAATAGAGGATTTTGGCATCCATTAATTCAATACAGCAAAACCCTAATCTGTAGAATAAAAAACAATGAATGCATATAAGTGGTCCTACACTCTTTGCTCAACAGGAAGATCTCTAAAACCTTTAGGTAGAGGAACTGCAAGCACTTATACATTTCTTCCAGAATATGTGTGTTTGGAGAACAGCTGACCAGTGGATCTCTGGCATAGATAAGCTTGTGCTGTGATCCAATATGGCATGAATGAACAATGCCAAAAAAGTCATCACACTGAGTTAGCTCTGTCCTGCCTCCAGATAACACAGCTCCACTTGGCATGATGTATGTTCAGACACACATGCTGTTAGGGATCTGTGTAGGCACAGCATACATGTGTGCTGTCTGTCGCAGATCAATGTCAAGAGGGTAGGAAGGATTTTTTTGGTTTACTTTTGAGGATTGATGCATCTAAACTGCACATCAGGTGGCAAAGTCATATTTTGAATATCACCATAGGCACCTGGTAGTAAAGTTTGGTTTATTTTGCCACATTTGTTACGTGTTTTGCCCACTATGCCTAGATGATGTATAGTATCTCACTACAGAAACTGACTTGGTGGCCTTTTTACTGAGCTATATATCTATAATATTGGTTTCACTGTTGTGTGGTTTGTTTGGGGTTTTTTTGTCATTTTAACATTGTAATAATGCAACAGATTGTTATCTGATTCCTATGAGGTAGAGACAAAACTAGTTTACTGATGTAACCTACAACATTACCAGAATGGTGCAGCTGTTTTGCTAATTTAGTGACTGAGTTATCCACTTTTGTTTTATTCGTTTGCTCTAAAAGCTTCAAGGTCAACTCATACCTCATTAAGAATATTTGCAAAAAAAAACTTTCTATTGCCCACTGGCCTTGGTTTTTTGATGCTGTTTTCTCACCTTAAGCTGATGGCACCCTTAGATCAGAAAATGGGCAGTGAGGCTCCTGATTTTTAAAGCAGATAGCCCCTTTTCCACTGCTTTAGCAGAATGAATTGCAGTCTAGCTGGACTGTCTCTCTGCATTCAGTCAGCTCTAGTGAAGCAGTTGTAAGCACTTGCTTCCCAAGATGAGGGAGCACTGACAGAAGGTGTGACATGTTTTACAGTATCCTGTACACAGTTATTTTCTCAGGGTGAAATCTCAACCTTGCTGTAGCCAAAAGACCTTTCCCCACTTTGCAGGGCTGTTAAATACCAGTCTCACACTAAACTTGTGCTTAATGTGTCTAAAAGCATTTTTGAACTGAGACATTAGGTGCAAACAAAGACCTCCAGGCTGTACATCAGATTTCTAGAGTTTGCCCACTCATTCAGAAGCATAGCATGATTTTACAAAAAGACAGCAGATCCTCCAAGTTATGAGGTTTGCCAAGCTCTGAAGAACTAGAGATGTGAAATACAGAACATAGTATTAGATTTTGTTGTAAAAAATAATTATGTCAGAAGAACCAATTCAGAGTATAAATTGGCTAGGATAAAAGCAAATAAATCTGAAAGTCAGAATTCTAGATAGGTTTTCTTTAGGATTGTTATTGAAATAAACTATCTGTAATCTTTCAAAATTTGAATTTGATCTTGGGCTTAGCTTAGACAGCCATCCTGCAGCCTCCTGTGGGTAGGTTCTTCCAAAGGATGGTAAGATTTGGGCTTGCCAGCTTGGAGCAAGGGCAACAGCTCTGCTGTGTGCACACTTTCTGTACACACCTTCCCTTATCATAAAAGAATTTGTGTGAGAAGAATATTTACATCTTCTACCACAGTGCACGTGCCTAAATGCTAGGATTCTGCTTGCAAAAGTTCACTCATGTGAACCAAATTAAGAGCGCGTGAAAGAACAAAAGTTTCAGATCTTTTTCCTCAAGTAATTTCTATGGAAAAATGACTTTTCAGGAAACTATGTGATTTTAATACTGGGTTTAGACCTACAGCCCTGAGGGCTGTAGTCACAATCAGATACAGTTATAGAATCATTAAGGTTGGAAAAGACCTCCAAAATCATCAAGCCCAACTGTCAGCCCAACACTACCATGATCAGTAAACCATGTCCTGAAGTGCCACGTCTGCATGTTTTTTTAATACCTCCAGGGATGACGACTCCACCACCTCCTTGGGCAGCATCTTCCAGTGTCTCACTACTCTTTCACTAAAGAAATGCTTCCTAATATCCACTTGAAACCTTCCTTGGCATACCTCAACCCCTTCTCCTTTCGTCCTGTTGCTTGGTACCTGGGAGAAGAGCCCAACACCCACCTCACTACAACCTCCTTTCAGGTAGTTGCAGAGCACAATAAGGTCTCCTCTCAGCTTCCTCTTCTCCAGGCTAAACAACCCCAGTTCCCTCAGCTGCTCCTCATAAGACATGTTCCCCAGACTCCTCACCAGCTTCGTTGCCCTTCTCTAGACCTGCTCCAGAATCTCCATGTCCTTCTTATCCTCTGGTGCCCAAAACTGGACACAGTACTCAAGGTGCTCTCTCACCAGTGTTGAGCACAGGGGCACGATCACCTCCCTATGCCTGCTGGCCACATTATTTTTGATACAGGCCAGGATGCCACTGGCCTTCTTGGTCATGTGGACATACTGCTGGCTCATGTTCAGTCAGCTGTCAAGCAGCACCCCAGGTCCTTTTCTGCCTGGCAGATTTCCAGCCACATATGCCCAAGCTGGTAGCATTGCCTGGGGTGGTTGTGACTAAAGTGCATGATCCAGCACTTGGCCTTGTTAAACCTCACACAACTGACCTCAGCCCAACGATCAAACCTGTGCATATCCCTCTGCAAACTTATTCAGGGTGCACTCGATCCCCTCATCCAGATCATTGATAAAGATGATATAAGTTTGAACTATAGAAGCACAGCTTTTAAATAGTGAAGCTAAATCAAGTAATAGCAAGTCCAGAAGCAAGAGTGAATTCAAAGACAAATAGAGAAGTTATGCAATTGGTAGGTCTTACAGGCCCTCACAGCTCCTCATGAGCAAACACCTTCAACATGATGGAGAACGGTTTTACTAAAGCTGCCCAAAAGAATGTCTTCAACAGCAGTAACCTGCTCACTCTGCTCTGAGCAGGACATCAGACTAGAGACTCCTGAGGCCCCTGCTAAGATGAATCACCACAATTCTGCAATTCTAATGAAGCTCAAGCAACCACCTTCTCACAGCACATCTGAGAACACCAGAAGATTCAATGGGACCTTTACAGCCTCTTCCTCTCAACAAACATCATGAACTGCATGGGCTCTTCACTTTTTTCCTCAGACACCTGGAAAACGTGTCCCAGTACTTGGGATTTCTGAAAACCTGCATCTCAGAAATAATGCGGTCTTTTGGTTTGGGGAATTATTTTTCATGTGTGGCAGAAGTGTGATCCAATACCCTTCATGCAAGCCTCTGCTAGCTGCAGAGACAGAGCACTTCAAAACTACTGCCATCCAAAGCTGGGACATCTGTGCTAATTTTAACAGGGCAAGCAATAAAATCAGGAATGTTTCTGTGTCCTGTACGATAGCGAGTAAATACACATTTAATATCAGCAACTCACAAACTTAAAATCATCCGATAGTTTTTTTCATTTTCTACATCTATATTTTTATCTTAATAATATGCTTTTGTGTTGTCACTGTTTATCTGCTTTGCTTTCTTAATAAACGATATAAAATGAACCCCCCCTTCCTCTGCATTAAGTGTGCTTCAGTGTGTTCCTTGGTTGTCCCTAACAAATATTTCCAGTTAATGTGAGATTTTGCCAACTAATAAAATAAATCTTCTTCAGACCTCTTTTGATGCTTTTGCACTGTACCTTTCCAATAATACTGTATCATTGCATACTGTACAAAGTAAATGGTTATTTCTTTCTTAGAATAAAACCATACTGAAGAACAGTTAATAAAAAATTGAACATGAAAGTAAATCTGGTGGGTCTGAATCCATCTCAGAAGCAGTGGTTTCCTGGGATATCCATACTCCTGTTCTATGGGTTTAGCTATTTGAGCTCCAAATAATTTTGTGAAAGAGTAATATCTGACAAATCAATTCATATAAGTAACTACTCACTGCAATTGTAATATCAGTCAGATGATCTACAGTGTAAATGATGTAAAGGATGCACCTCATATTGTTTGTGTATTTCCCTAAGGATCTGTAAAAACATATATATATATATAAAAGTGAAATTTTACTCAAGTGGTTAGCAACTATGTACCCTATTTGTGGAATATTATCAGTATCTAACAATACAATTCATGAGCCTGAAATAAGAGAGAATATCAATGTAAGTGCAAACAACACAAATTTTCACTGTTTTTTCCTACTGTAAAAGAGCTTTTTGTACATAGGAAGACATGATTTCAAGTAGGATTTCTAAAAATCTGCTGAGTATTCACAGGTATCACTTAACTCCATAGCTATAGAATTATAAGTGCTCCAGTTCAGTGAAATTTAAGCTATTTTAATTTGGTCTGTAATGGTGAGTTTAAAAATGTTGTCCACAATAAAATAGTCAATTTGAGGTCTACCACTTGTAATGGCTGACACAAAGAATAGCTGTAACTATTTTTGTTGGATCATACTAGTTTAATCATAAAGATACTTCATCAGACTAAATCATAAAATGAAGGCCTTGGCGTGGCTCTGATATGAATCCTAAATAGCATAATGTGGCTTTTTTTTTCTGATGAACTGATTTAAATTTCATGTTCCTAGCAGGGCGCTAATCAAAGAGCGCCGGGTGTACTTGCCTACCACTACCTGGGAGACTGCCAAGTGTTGATTAAGAAGCTTACAGAGCTATTACTTACATTGAAGCATCACTGACTTCCATAGGCTAGTTTGAAACTTTGCAAAATTGGTGAGGGAAAGTTAAGTAAGACGAACACCCTTCTTCAAATGGGCTTTACTACATTCTAACAAACCAGTATATTTAAGCAATAATATGCCAGTGAGTGTTGCAAGATTGATTAGCTGTAACAAGCTGATTGTCCATGCATAGATAAACATTGCAAATGAAAGCTGGTGATTAATTCCTACAAAATATTGTGTCAATGTTATCAATATGACAAACTGAGAAGATAAAGCCATAGTGACTTGGCCTCAATTTCTTTTGAATTATCAGGTTGAGGTGGGAATATCCAAAACATTTCTCAAGAACGAAAATCCTCACATTAGCCATCCAGTTGACTAGGCAGAGCTCTCTGCAGTCTGTTTGCCTCTTAACAGAGACCTCACATATGGTCCCTTCCAACCCTGACAGATTCTGATCTGTTTTAGCAGAGGAATTTAGAGGCTTAATGTCTCAATGTTTGGACTTGATGATCTTAAAGGTCCCTTCCAACCTAAAGGATTCTATGAATCTAAGGGGAATCAGAGGTCTGTGGTGTATGGTAGGGGTTGCAAAGCAATAGTCTGCTGCAGGCATCATAGCAGAACATACTTCAGTGGCAGGGGGTTTATTGTAATGCCTGAGATTTCAGAGATAAAATAGAATCCACTGTCATCAGATGAGGTTCAGCATGAGTGCACACAGCCATGTATCATCTTCCTTCCTAATACTTGTTCCTGATGTTGCAAAAAAAATGAATATCTAAATGGATATATACACACGTTTATGTGCATATATATAATGAATACAGTATAAATAATACTTTGATTGACTAGCACAGGATAAGCTATTAGAAGCTTAGACCTTTCCAAATTTTAAACGTGAATCACTTGATGTATGTCACACATTCATAGTTTCACCTTGCTGAATCAGGCTTAATGGATGACAGACTGTGTTGAATAAAAACCAAACTTGACTTTTGAAAAAATATTCTAAGAACCTTGGACTGAGATGGTTCAGTGAAATATTAATTGCTTTCTCAGCATTGTGATGACAGAATTTTCACTTCTCAAAAATAAATTTTGAGATCAGTAATTCTTCTAGGTAATGGTTTAAATAGAAAACAGAATTCAAATGCAGCGATGACAAGTGATCTAGTCAGAGTACAAGCTGCTTTAAGAGCAAAATGGAAGAAAAGAACTTCCCTCTCCCTGAATATAAACATGGACTTGGTAAACTATCAATTTACCTCCTAATGTTTACTTTCTCATGTGTTAAAAGGGTCTAAATAACAACAGATATCTTTCTGACTCAGAGCTTTACACTAGCCAAGAGCTAACTACAGTTGTATAAGGCAAAGTGCTGCTTAAAGCCCGACCATGCTGGGCTGGCAATTTTCTAGTGTGAGGGATCAACTTGTTACAACAGTGTAACTGATTTTGAACCATTATTCACCTATTACACCTCAATAGTTTTAATACTTATGTTTAATACAATTATCCAATCAAAGTTAATATTTTAGATACCGTTATGTGAACACAGATACTGCATTTAGAATGCTGTATTAGTTTGCCATGTTCCTATACAGCCTCTCCTGCCCTTACTCAGACTGTTGTCCTCATATAACACTCTGCTTTACTCAGCCACTGAACAGAACCCACTTCTTGCCCTTGCATGTGCACAGAGAAGCCCTTACTGGTTGAATATCTAGATCAGCTTCAGAGAAATAACCTCAAGTCGCTAATCCCATTGAAAGAAAGCCCAGTAGCAATGAATGTCTCATGGTCTCCTCCTACTGAATATGAAATTATACAGAAGTAGCTTCCTTACTCCATCCAAAAGCTCACAGTGGCTGCAGTGCCAGCTTTTCTAGCAACTTGAAGAGATCATGTAGGGGAAAAAAAAAAAAAAAAAAAAAAAAAAAAAATCAGCTTCATAGAATGGTTTGGATTGGAACAGAATTTAAAGATTACCTAGTTCCAAACTCCTTGCCGTTTGCAGGGACACCTCCCACTAGACTGGGCTGTGCAAGGCCCCATTCAGCCTGATCTTGAGCACCACCAGTGATGGAGCATCCACAGCTTCCCTGGGCAGCCTGTTCCAGTGTCTCACCTCCCTCATAGTAAAGATCTTCTTTAGTATCTAATGCGATTCTCTCTTCTTCCAGTTTAAAGCCATTACCCTTGGTCCTATCGCTACAAGCCCTTGTAGAAAGTCCCTCCCCAGCTTTCTTGTAGGCCCCCTTCAGATAGTGCAAGCCCACAATAAGGTGTCCCCAGAGCCTTCTCTTCTCTAGGCTGAACAACCCTAGCTCTCTCAGCCTATTCTCATAGGAGAGGTGTTCCAGCTTGGTGTTGCCTGCAAACTTATTGAAGGTGCACTCAATTCCACTGTCCATGTCACCAAAAAATATGTTAAAGCAGCACCAGTCACAATATCGATCCCTGAAGGACACCACTCATTACTGATCTCCACTTGGACACCAAACCATTGACAGCAATTCTTCAAGTGCAGCCATCCAGTCAATTCGTTATCCATTGAGTGGTTTGTCCATCAAATCCCTATCTCTCCAATTTAAGGACTAGGGTGTCATGCAGAATAACGCAAATCCAGGTAAATCACATACGTTGCTCTTCCCTTATGTACCGAGACCAAATTTGTCAGGTATGATTTGCCTTTTATGAAGCCACCTTGGTTGCCACCAGTCACCTCCTCTTTTTTCCATGTGCCTTCAGGAGAATCTACTCCATGATCTTACTGGGCATAGAGGTGAGACTGACTGGCCTGTAGTTATCTGGGTATTCCTTTTTTCCCTTTTTGAAAATGGTGTTTATGT
>NW_008582188.1:63833-78427 GCF_000691845.1 Merops nubicus
TTCATCAGACTGACATGACTTTTCAAGTATGATGTAAAGCAGTTTCCCAGCTTCATGCACCACTTCACTCATGACCTTTGAATGGATCTTGTTGGGTCCCATGGACTTGTACACTTTCAGGTTCTTTAGACCCTCTTGAATCTGATCTTCAGATCCATCAATCTTACAGTGGGTGGATCTTCTTTGTCCCAGTCCCTGTCTTTGCCTTCTGCAGCTTGGGCTGTCTGGCTATTTTAAATTAACTGGCCTGGGTAATTCTGGGGTTTCACAGGACAGACTGTACCTGACACATCAGGACTGTTACATCCTCTTGCTTCACATACTCCTTCCGGTTTAGGAAATGTCTTTGCATCAGTTTATGCTCACAAAAATCTGTGGGAGTTGCATGGCTTGATCAAAGAACAGGAGTTGACCAGGGGCAGAAATACCCCCCTGGGCTCCTGGAAGTCCCCCCCACAGTGCCCTATCAGCCATTTATGCTGGAAGTCTCTTCCCATTCAGATCTGCCTGCAGAGCTCCACATTGGATCAGGCCCATTCAGGCACAATAAAAAAAAAAAATTAAAATCTACCACTTGAACTCAGTGTGCAATAGTCGAAGAAATTATTATATTAGCAGGTTTGCTGCACAATCTCAAAGAGTAGTAGGAAGTTGGAGAGCAGAGAGGTGAAAAACAAATGGAGACAGTCTTCTGCTGACCTCCTACCCCATATAGAAAGATACTATCATGACCAGGCAGAGCAATAGCCAAACTCCTCCCTCTGCTCTTACATCACACACCGGAGAACGAAGGTTCCAAACCACCAGAGGGAGGAATAAGTCAACACACTCACTCACAGCATAGGATAGGAAGAATCGAGCAAGCTGGCCAAGGATCCAAGCCATGGGAGATAGAATTAGCCAGGCCATGAGACCAGTTAGGCGGTAGAGGCTCATCTTTCGCCCCATTGTCCTGGGAACCCCACTTGCCATACCCAGTCAGTGAGCCTTTCTGACAACTAGAATTCCCCACACAGCACATCCACTGTGTAAGCAGACCTCCCAGCTCCCCTGCCAGCAGGGTCAGCTCTTATAATAGACAGCTTCTTGCCCCATCTCCAAGTTAATGTGGAAGGTGGGGCACCTGGTGGTGATCTCCTAATCAGTTCCCACCCAAGGCTGGCCAGACCCTGGGTGAAAACCAATCAGGAGGGTCTTTCTTGCCTGGCTGTGGTCATCATCCATACGCCAACCCTCATTCAGGGCTGGGGGTTTAAACCCCAGAAATTCAGACAGTCATTTCTTTCCTGTTCTCCCAAGGCTTGTCAGCTGCTCATGTGTCTACCCATTAATGTCAGAGCAGAGACAAAACCTGGATACCCCCTCACAGCTCAGTGCTTAATCTCCTCAGACATAGTGCTCCTAGCACAAGCTGAAAACCTCATCAGGATGGGGAATATTTCAGTACATGAAAGCCTCATATGTCCACTCTCTTGCTCATCAGAACAAAGGCCTCCTAGCCCATGCTGGCATCACGGTGTTTCCCTGGGATTAAAGGGCAGGTAGAGACATCACCAGTGTGTCTTCTTTTAGCCAGTTGCTCTATCACCCAATAACAGACACAGGTATCACCACCATCCCCACCTAGCAGGAAAGGAAATTGGGAAAAGGAGACGAAACCCATGGATTTAAAAGGAAACAGTTTTAATAAAATAAATCAATAGTTTTAAACCCCTAATATTAATACTAATAAAATCCACAAAGTTATACCTGGCTGATGTAGTGGTCAGAGGCTGTGCATGCCCAGCAGTGAATGCTGGATGTCAGGCACTGTGAACACCACAGCCCCAGCAAAAGCATGACAATCACAGCAAACAGGAGAGGAGGCCTCAGGAGCAGAATGATGGGTGATACCCTCCAGGGATGGTGACCATCAGGAGAAGGGACCTTCTGGAGTAAACTTTCTAATTTATGGTGAGCGTGATGTCGAGCATGGTGTTTATGGTATGGAATACTTCTGTTGGCCAGCTTGTATCAGTTCTCCTGGCTTTCACTCCTTCTAGCTTTAGCACCTGGCTAACTCAAAACTGCCAAAGACCCTGATCACTATAGAGACCCACATACCATGGCTGGCCACAAGTGAAAAAAAAGTTTATCAACTTTGCTCTCACCAAACCAGGTGCTGCAATCTTCTTAAAAGCACAGCTCTCCTGAACAGAAGACTGATTCTATAATTCTATCCCAGTGAAACCAGGACATAGTGAAGCTCTGTAGATAGGTAGTCAAAAACTTGGAAGGAAAAGGGTGGGATTTTTAAAAACCTAAATGCTGCCTTAACTGCACACAAACAACAATGAGTTGCAAAACACAATTTAATTTCAGAACACTCTTCAGTATGAGTACAAGGAAGACCAGGGTTGAAAACCTCTGAAAAACAAACTGAATTTGTCTCTTCTATATTGTAACTACCTCAGGAACAGTCCTACAGGATATTTTTCCTCTACCTGCAAGTTTGATAGAGACATCCACCACCTTTCCTCTGACTCCAATGGTACTCCCACACAGTGTTAATTAATAAAAATGGTTGACTTGTACTTTTTAGAAGTTCAGTGGACCTCTGTAAATCCACATTCCTGTGGTAATCTCAGATGTACAGCCATTTTTCACCATGACAGCAACCTGTGAAAGCAGCTGTGAAAATCTGAGGTAACAAGCCTACAGGACAGGACGGGGGTAGTTGAAACTTTTAAATGTAGTTTCAAAGTATTTTATTTGCTATGGACTTTTGTTCAGGAGCATTTGTGTCTTAAAATGTATTTATTTCTAATCAAGCCAATAAAAGTCACAGTGCATTATTCAGAAGAAAACCACAAAACCTCGACCTAGCCCACCTAAGCCTCCTACCATCAGAAATAGAAAAAAAACCCCAAGCAAAAACAACCCAAACAAACCATGATCTCCCCAAATTTATAACCTGGGAATGGAATTTTTTTTTTGCAATACTAACAAATAATATACAGATATATGGAAATTGAATATTCAAAAAGGAAACATTTAAGTGAGTAAAAAGCATGTGCTATACGACTGAAATACATCTAAATTATGCCAGAGTGAGGAACAAATAAAAAGAAATACCTGTAACGGTTTTTAGACATGTTTTAGTATTTAATACTTTGTTTTGTAGCTCACCAACCTGTTGAAAGGGAAAAGGCCTTTACTGTATAAATGTGTGCCCAGCACAGAGAATGTTCTTTGAGACACAAGCAGACTTCTTGCAGCCTGCATGAGGGGCCAATATAAGAAATACCTTCTTATTTCACTCATAAAGGTACAGCAGTGTTGAAAATGGCAAACACCTACACAGGTGCTTCCAGCCAGGCAAATGCACTCTTTCTTTAAATACAGGGGGCCTAATGAATACCCTTCTATAGAAAGAAAGAGCCACAATTGAATATCCTTAGGCACAGGCTGTGGCCAGGGACCGTGTCCTGCCCTGCGCTGGCCTTCCTGATCCACATGTCAGTGCACAGTGGAGGGGACCCCCCCACAAGGTCTTGTGTTCATTTGTTAGCTGCAGGCATGCCTGCCAGAAGTCAGCTGGGTCTCAAAGGACATTTTGCACTGTTTGCCAGCATAGAATAACAGCCTGAAAACTTGTGAGTTTTCAAAGGGCTCTTTCTACAATAAAACCCTTGACAACACCCTCAACCACAGGTGTGGCAGAAAGTTTGAGCAGTGAATTTGTAATGATAAAATCAGGCTCGAGTGTGCAGCCGTCTGAACGGTACAAGATAGAAACTCTGAAGATGCCCCAGCACCAAGAAGTTAATTTCAGTTCAGCATTTCAGGTCAATGGCTTTGAGAAGTAAAACTGCAGAAACAACTAGAAGCACTTTGTCTTGTCAGGCTGTTGAACTTCTTCCTTTCGGATTCACCATTGTCTATCTTTTTGTTGCCTATGGGTGGAAGGTATTTCACTTGTCTGAATGAATCAGCTGGGAAGGGGAACTCAGAGAAATTACCAGGGTTTCTGGAAAAAAATTCAGGTTCAGATACATTGCACTCTTTGTAACCATTTAATAACAGGGAAATAGGCAGGGAAAACTTCAGGCCGAGAAACACTTAGGGACGAAAGGCTAATCTGAAGTGGGATTAAGCAAAGGCTGCAGCAGCTGACTGACACCATGCCTAGCATTACAAGATAGGCATCTTAATCAGAGAAGCTAATGCATTTTTACACAACAAAAATCTATTGACTTTTTTCTTTTTTTCATGGATACTAGTTTTATGCAGTCATGCTGCATGTGAGCAAATCACTCCCTAGAAATTTCTCAGCCTATGTCAATCAGTTTTAAAATAGGAGTGGAGGCTTTAGAGATAACATTTGTTTATTTCCTAAAGTTGGCCATAGGAAGAAGTGAGAAATCATAACAATTACTTCTACTAAGGGAAAGTTTGGAGAGTGCCCTCATGTCTGATTAGACATAACAGGAACCACGTGACAGCAAGCCTTCATAAACCTCTAAGAGAGGGGGGAATAAAAGCTTTCTTGGCATTTTATAGCTTCATCACCATGAAAACCAGTATAGTGCAAGGCATGTCTTACAGGAACCACTAAGTTTCTTTGGTTGTGGCACTCAGCAAGTACCTTGGATTGACAACAATTTTGTCTTGTTACACCGAGGTTAAAGTGTGGTTTAAATTCCTGGTAATGAAAGCTTACTACCAACTACAGAGCCAACCTCCCCAATTCTTTTTTTCTACTTCTCTCATTGTCTAAATGGCTTGGGTGAAGCCACATGGAAAGCCTTTCATACAGCCCTAAAGCTAGAAATCACACAGACTTAACTACGAAAAGCTAACCCAAAACTTTCTTAATTTGAGCACTGCAATCAAAAGTCTTTGCAGGGTTTCATTAAAGTTATGATTCTCCACAAAATTAAAAGTGTAAACTAAAAGAAAGGAATTTAAATCAATACACTTAGAGACAAAAGGCAACGGCAATGATCGTCTGGCCTTATCTGTCAAACTCTTAATATTTTAAGTTTTGTTGAAGATTTGATACCAAAGCTATGCCACAGAGAATCTTCACCAATCACTTTTCACCTGACAGAGGATTTTTACAGCTCTAAAAGCTTTCCTTCCTTCTTACACCTCCAAATAGATGCAAAGATGACTCTTCTGACTCTGAGTAGCGAAGACTACGCATGTGGATTTTGTAGTATTTTTGCACTCCTGAGACATGAGAAAGGCACACTGGACAGAAAGTAAACTGGTGGATGATGCCATAGTCCCTTCATAAAGGGGGGCAAAAAAAAGCATTTTTCTTGTACTACTACTTCTTGTAGCAAGATTGTTGGATATGGAGGACATCTGATGTGTGGGGAAAAGGATTCATGGTCAGAACAGCTCCATAGTCTGAAGTGAATCAAGATAACAATTCATTAGTATGCCAAGGTAAAACCTTGGCCCCATCTCCTATATTACCTCTGCTCTAGATCTATAGTTTACCTCCTTCCTTGGATCTGCTTGGGCTCTTACAGGAACCCTCCAGGAGCTCATGCCGCTCCTCGTGAAGTCAAAGAGGAGTAGATATCTATGGCACTCCAGACTTAGACCAGAATTTATTTGCCATGATGTTAAGCTGAGGATCAATTACAAACCAATAAAGCTATAAAAAAACACAATCTATCCTAGTACATTCAGTATTTCCCTACTAAATTCAAGGACATTTTCTATCAAATGGAGAATACTTCAGAAAGGCACATAAATGGAATTTAAGCAGGGTAGACTGGACTTTAGCATCTCTGCATTGAATAGATGAAGATTAAACAGATGGGTTTTAAGATGAATCTCAGCAATTCCTTCCTTGTACCACTTATTAGCAAATGCCAGCTACACAAAGAACAACTTGCTTCCTTTTGTGAGGGGGGGAAAGTAGGAATTCCAAAAGGATAGGGCGATTTTTCATAATTTTAAATTGAAAATGCCGAACCACAGTCCAAAGTGTTACAGATTTTTGTGCTTGCTGCTGCTAAAAAAAATCTTTTTTTCTTGTGAGAAAACCCTGCCAACAGAGACCACTAATGAACTAAGTAAGAAGGTAGTGGTGCACCAATCTGTGTAGATAGTCTGAAAGATGCTCCCACAGACACTGTTTCCTGTCAATACTTGAAAAATATTTCAATATATTTTCAAAAATATTTGAAGTATACTCACATTTTTGTAGAGCTGTTTTAACTAATCCGGTTCTGATCATTAGTCACCAGATGATCTCTTCATTATACACATTCAGATAATGTGTATATCATTAATCACTAAAATGCTAACTGATCCCCAAGCAAGTACTCAACTTTTTTCTGCTTTCGTAACAATTATGCTTTCTAATGTAAAACTGTGCAATCTCTTAAAAAATGTAAGATCAACACAACTCATTTGACTACCAAATTGGATGTCAGAAAAGACTGTTTTATATTTGCTTTCATCATTACAATTAAATAAGGAAAACATCTATTCTAAACGTGTTTGAGCTCCTGTGAAATAGCTGCTCTTCAAGAGTATTTTTGAATAACCTGTGTAACAAGAACTTACACATCTAATGACACTGGCTACTAGAAGGTTCTAGGCAGTTATTTAAACAGAATGTGTGAATTCCAAGAAATAAGTTCTTCACAGAAATGTGAAACTACTGTATCAAGAATGTTAGAAACTGTTAACATTTTGATCATCATGTAGGTAACAGCACTTCTGTCTGTGCAATTAGTTTTACATGTCAATTGTACAGCTATTTGTCTCTATGTGCTGGGGAGAGGTCAAATTACTTGCTTTTTTCCTAAGTGTTTGTTTTTGGTTTTGGTTTTTTTTGTGTGTTTGTGGTGGTTTGTTTTGTTTTGTTGGGTTGATGTTTTTTTTTTTTCCCCGTAGATAAGCCCACCACATAGAGGCAAAAATGCTCAAGGAAGTTCTTTTTCAATTGAAGCTGTTGGTGTAAGTGACACTGCAGCTTCCCTTCCCCTCATTTTTCACCACAAATAATAGTGAACTTGTGGTGTAATATCAAACACTCAGGTACCAGTCCTGAGGGGAAGCCCAGTAAGGCAGACTTGACCTCCTAGTGCTCCATATCCTGCTGTGCAGGGTTAGCCTTATCTTCTAAGCAGAGATACTGAACTAGACACGGAAGCTAATATTACAAAATGCTGAAAAAATTTTAATTTAAAACCTAATTTCTCTGCATAACTTAAACCCTTGAGTCAGGACGACATGTAACATTTCTTGGTCTGGTTTGAGTAGGTATACAAGAGTAAGCTAACCGGCATCAGGTCGGTGCACAGGTCCTGAGCCCTATTTCTCAGGCATATGCTTTTAGTCCTATACTAACATGCAGAAACATGGTAACACAGTGGCCTTTGATCAGAATATGACCATTTGCCAATATTTTACCATTGCATGAGCGTTAGATGTGTACTGAGCATGTCAGCTAAGAAAAAAAGTCTGTTAGAGACACATATCTCTCAGTATGGTTTCCAGAATACAAATATGGTAAGTCTTAAGCTAGGCATCTCCTCAGCCAACAATAATACTGCATACACAGAGAATTAATATGGCAGATGTGTAGGAAGCCACAAAGAGGACAAATCACACCTATTCTTAACCATGGAAGCTAGCCTAACTTTGGTGAGACAAATGACCTTCTGGAAATACCTTCTGTCTTCTAGCTCCAGGGGTAGTTTGGATTATTAACTTAGTCAAATTCTTATATTTTAGACTTATGAGGTCAGATGAACTAAATCTCACTCTCTCAGCCTTCATTCTATCTATGCATTTAAAGTATATAACAAATACATATAAAAAGCTCCAAAAGCCATAGGGCAAGCTCTTAAGCAGTTAGCAACATAGAACTCTAATTTTAAATTGATACTTTTCTAAGGAATTCAGCATAGCAAAGCAATTAAGGATGTGCCTAGATACTTTTAAACTGATATTACATGTTGTCTGATAGATTAAAGCCATAGTGGAGCAAATATAAGCATATTTGTATCAAGATGTAGAGATCTGCAGGAAGTAACACATTTGAAATTCTCCTGAATTTGCTTCACAAAGCTAAACAGAACCTGACCAGAAGCATTGTAGAGACCAAGCTCCTACCTAATCACTTTATCTCATGTTTTCTATTGCTGACACATATATAGTGTCAAAAAACCAAGCTGATCACATTTATTGTATGCTCTTACCACTTAAAACCCTGTTAACATAAAATTACTCAAACTTAATGTGTGACTTTTCTCACATTTTTAAATGGTCTTGAAAAACTTACCCATGTAGGGTTTTGTGCCAGCCATAGAGGAAGCTTTTTCAGAGCCTTTCACTATGGTTGCTATGTTAAAGTCAGTGATGTGAACATGTCCTGCAATTGCACAAAGTAAAAACAGAAGTTAAAATAGCACATCATAAAAACATCCATGTCTTTGTTTAATATTTAAGCAATAATGAACAGAAATGAAATTGGAAAAAATTATAACAGTTCAGGGAAAGTTGTTAATAAATATTCCTCATAACTAGGAAAAAAAGGAGTGATGGAATATTTTTCTTGTATGGTTACAAGCGCTGTCTGCTTGCATTACCAGACCTTTTTTGCAGGTCATTCCTGAAACTTCTCCTGCCCTAAATGTCTTCTCAGAGCAGTAATGTACAGGAACAGTACATGAAGACACAAGTGAAATCCACCTCTCCTTATCTATAGCTACAGCTGCCCCTCACAATCTCAGATAGTTGTGACACCTGTCTACTGTCACATCCACTTCAGGTTACCATCAGTTTGGCTTTTTCTGAGTCTCTTGAGTGAAACAAGAGAGCTGAGAGGAAAAAAGGTATTTTTATCATACAATAACTCTAAATGTGGATCCATGGTAGCAGAAGAGTGTGCATGTAACAGCAGCAGGTCCCAAATGATCACTCATTTGACAGCAGTTTGCAAGATGAAAGATAAGAAGTCAGCCTAGGGATTTGCTGCCTAACCAGCCAGACAGCTGATTTAAGCTCAACTAATTAGGCTGGATGGCCCAAACCTGCTGTCATGATTTTTTCCTGGGGTAGTTTATGATAAGCATAGGTTAAATTGCTTCACCACAGTGAAGCAATATTTGTTAATCCTGGCTTGCCATAGGTAGGTAAACTGAATATAAATCCAACCTGAAAATCTGCAGGCTTTTAATTTGGTAAGTCTGCTGTTAGCTTTTTCCATTTCAGTTTCATATTGTGGAGTCATGCAGATATTACGCTCTCCGTGACAACATTTGGCTATACTACTGTGGAGGACAGAGTAGAGGGAAAAGTACTCGCTTCCCTGGCTTAGCCCTACACTCAATCAGGATTAACATCCCATGTGTTGAACTAGAGCCTTGAATGACAGGTTCCTGTGATTTTTTTTTATCCAATCTCAACCTCATTCAGCTCACAGAATGGAGCAGTCTTTGGACATGATGCAGTTATTAGGCGAGGGAGGCTGTTATCGTGTTTGCTGCCAAAGATTAAAAGAGTGTAACAAACAACTGATGTTGAACGTTATCATGGTGCCTGATGGAGGAACAGTGGTCTCAACAAAAGATTACGCTGCTCAAGCAGGTTCAGAACCTACTCAAAGTCCACAGGAAATGTATCTGCCAGCCTCTAACAAGCCTGCAGCTGTGCATGTGTGAACTAAAATTCTCAGAGGCCCCTAATTTGGCCAGGTCTGAGCTGGTTTTGAAGGGAAAAAGGAAGAAGGCATATCCCACTGCTAGACTTAAAGTTACTTCTCCAAATGGGAGACACGGTAGAGGTTTTCAATGAAATGGTTTGCATGCTTTCTGCACCTTTCTCAAAACAAACAAAACCCAACAAACCAAAAAATCTGCTTACATTTTATTGACATTTTCTTCCTGAGACACCCAGCCCAGGAATACACCTGTACATGGCAGACAAGAAACTGTGAGCAGGTGAAAGTGATCAGTTTATAAGGAGTGGGAGGTGTTATGCTGCCATAACAAGAACTAGTGTTAACAGCCCAGCCTACCGTCAGATTTCAAGGTGGGATTCCTCCTTCCTAGTGGCTAGACCATAGCATGTGTGTAGTTTATTTCTGCAATAATAAAACACTGAGGCAGAAGGCTTCTTGAAAATGATAACTGAGCATCATACAGCCACCTCATGGCAGTAGTTTTAAGCAATTCCTTGTGCACTGTAGAATGGAAAGCTGCAAGGATCTTGGCAGAGTAATAGTTTCTCTTTTTTAGACAGATAAATATGAAGTTCTGTCCTTTCAATGGCAGCATTGTAAGTGATGCTTGCTATTAGAGTGCCAGCATGACAGACTGTTGCAAAACACCTATCACATAACATCCATTCAAACTGATCCAAATCGTTGATTTGCAATGAAAATTGCCTCTCCTGCAGCGCCTTGTTTTCTATCCTTTTTATTAGAGTTCTCTTCATTTAACAAAACTGAAATGGCGCATGTTGTTGTGCACACTAGTTGATGTTTTTTGTTAAAAATGCCTTTCTGCAAGGTAAGAACAGGATTGGGAAGGTAAATTATGTCTAGTTGTTACAGCAGCAGTGGGCTGCTCCTGTACACCTAGCAGGGCACAGCAGAGCCACGTCTGTACTGCTGGAAAATCTCCACCTTTGTTCCTGCCCATGACAGAGCCACGCCACGGGCTGCCTGCAGGCAGGCTTCGCCCCTTGCTCAGAAGGCTGCTCATTTGCTGTGGAAGGAAGGTGTCCGCAGGCAGGCGGGTGGCTGTGCTGCCACAGGGCCTGCACACAGCGCGTGGTGGGAGCTGGTGGCACGGGGAGAAGCTGTGTCTGGGATGGAGTCAGAGCAGGGGGTGGTGGGGAGTGAACCCCCTGCACCTCTGGGCAGTGGGGGAGGGCTGGAGGGGTGCTGAGGGAGAGCTCTGCCTGCCTGCGTACACCTCTGAATGATTTCAATTCCTTTAAGCCTAGTGGTTTGCTTTGGTCAGTTGTTTTTTTGTTTGTTTGTTTGTTTGGGTTTTTTTAAGGTTTTTGTTCCTGATGTGAATATTTCAAGAGACAGACCCAAATTCTCTATAGGATTCTTTGTAATCAGCCTCTAAGGCATCTTTTTACCACAACTTGTGCATATAGGAAAAGTTTCTACTGGTGCAGTAAATATGCTGGGATACAAGCTACTTCATACTGTTTCCAAAATTTCAGTTTACGGTGACTTTTTCCCATCTGAGCTTCATACCTTGTACTTGATAACCCTTTATGGATATATATCAAAACCAGGACTGTACCCTTGGTATAATATCAATCTAAGCAGTATGTCAGTGCCAGTTTGGTTTAGTTTTTAAGAGCTGTGAAGCACAGCAGTGTACAACGGATTGATCAGTACCTAATTAAATTCAGGCACCATAGGGAAATGGCTTACTGCTTAGTCCCTATGGCTTCATGACCCTACATGATAATAAATTGATGGTGGAGAGAAGAAAAGGCAAATGACCACATTCTTCTGTCTGTCTGGAGAAAGGTTTTTTTCAAATCACCCCAGACTGCACAGATTTTGTGTATGCCAGCATGTACGTTGCAAACAGAAAGTATCTCAGTGGAAACTGCTTCAAAAAATGCGTTCCTTCAGTCAGCTTCCAGTTAAGGCTTTAACAGGGAAAATTTGTAGACAAAGACCTACAGCACTGTGTATGACTTTGGGAAGATTTATGCATGCACTTTAGGAGCGTCCTGTGGCTTTTATGTCTCATGTTTCTGCATGGCCTGAAATCCCAGTATCAGAAGTAAACAGCAGTTGATCTTTGTTTGGACTATTATTTAATTTTTGAACAAATCATAATGACAATTAAAAACCTGAAAGGTGGCTGAAGCCAGCTGAGTAGCATTTAGCAGAGGAAAATGCACTTGACTTCAAACCTCACTGAATTTCTGAGAGACTGAAATCAAAGGGGTGAATGTGAGGGCAGAGAGAAGAAATACCAGACTGGAATTAATGCCACTGACTCATCATGCATCAGAACTGATGAGAAACCTTAATACAGTAACATTTCAGAGCAAATTCAGATCTGGTTCACCCTCAGAAGGTCAAATACTATGAACAGTTTAAAAAACATCTCTCTGGCTTCACCTGTATTATGTGCAAGAGCATAAGCTCATATCCACGTAAACTTGGCATGACTTGGCAGCCTGCCACTGATCATCAGTTAGACAGCTTATTGTGCTGCTGGAGGGGGGTTCTGCGAGCCTGTGCATTTCAAAAGGGTAGGCTCTTTAATGGCCATGTAGGGATGTAAAAGCTCCAAATATATTTCCAAAGTGTAGATAACTTCAAATGGATGAATTATGCTGAGAACATTCATCATGTTAATCAATGTTAGAGGGTTAAATGAGATACAGTCCCTGGAAATTGCCTGTGAGTACGATAAGGACCAGCGTTAGTGCAGACACATGAGGTGCGTCTGTGGTGGAGACTCTATGCCTCCCGGATATCACTGTGCATTAATAATGTTGCCAGCTCTGTTGTTCAGAAGTTAATATCAAGGCTCAAAATATTGACTTTATGGGTGGGTTTTTTCATTCTATTTTTGGTTTTAAGATCAAGATTGCTCATTGGCTGCATCTTTCAATTTTGCTGTTAGTTTTCAAATGAGAGCTGAGATTCTCATGTAATCAAGGAAATGGAGTTTTAAGGAAAACTTTGATGATCATAAGCAAATATAATCGTATATAATAAGGTACATATGAATGCCACCTTAAATCTGCCTTGGTCTCTCATGAAAGAAATTACTGAGTAAAATCACTAACATGAAGAAAAAAAAAAAAAAGCCTGTCTAAAAATATCCCTAAAGCTAATAAAATATAATTAGTCCTTTTAAGTTTAAGAGTGAAATATTAGGTCTGTGATTTCAATATGAAGAACCACCAGGAAAACACTCCAAGAGTAGGAGGCATTCAGTGCAACTAGCAGGTAAGCACCTTCAAGACAAACAAACAAACAGTAATGAGTTTTCATATAATCTGTGTTTAAGCTAAGGATCACTTTGCCACAAGATGTTAAGTATGCCAAAGTTCCCTCCACTCAGGGAGGCACAAGAAAAGACCACAGAGAGTTATTAAAGATGTGGAAACCATATCTGTCTCAGGAAATGCCTTAGTCACAAAAGGCTGGAGATTGGATGAGTACATGGGGGAAGTACCACAAAAACTTGTCTCATTTTATATACTGCTTCTCTGTCATTCACTTTTTGAATACTCTTGGACATAAGAAAATCAACTAGATGGGTCTTCGATCCAATGTGGTTTCTCTTCTGCTCTGAAACTGAAAATCTGCATATCTGTAACACCATCTATGGCAAGAGAGAGGGGCAAAAGGACTGGAGTAGTGCTTTATAAGGAGAAGTCTTAAAAAGGCTGAGGCACTTCAGCTGCCAGGAGAGTGCTGAAGGAGTTTTTGAATATCCTGAAGATTATGATTGTAAATTATTATTCAGCAAACATGATAATTCTAGAAGCAGATGATTTTTTTTTTTTAAAGAAGAACATTTTACAACACATAAAAGACTTTTCTTTCATGAAGGATGGTGAACTTCTACAGCAGCAGCAGCAGCTTCAAAGAGGCAGTAGACAAACTCATTAACAGATATTCATCCGGATTCTGAAGAGAGTATACAGAGAGATTCTAATATCCTAATACAAAAACTGTGAGTGATAGGAAGCACTGAAACATTTAATGACCAAGTGGGAAAATGCACTTTCCATGAATTGTATCTCCTCTTGCCACTGGTTGTGACAGAATACTGGCTGAGGTCTTGGGTATGACCCAGCAGGGAGTTCTTCCTGGGTAAACCAAGCAGGGAACTTGCTGGGTGTTATGAAACTGTGTCCTGAAAAACTTGCCTGAGAGGAAATCAAACCCTTGCAAGTTTCCTGTAAACAGAGTGTAATAATGATGCGGTCACTCTGCACAAATGTAAAACCTGGATGACAAACTACAGCCTCATAAATTCTGCAGAATGACCAGAAATGTTAACATCAATGGTTCTACCAAACAGCTATATAATAATATATAATAATTTTATCACCTCTGAAAAAAAGGCAACGTTCACACCAGTTGGCCACTGCTTGTTTTTCCGCATTTTAGGCATTCTACATCTCCTTAGACGTCATAGCTAATAGACTATGGAAAGATTTAAGGACTTCTTTATTTAACACTTCAGAAAAAAATCCAACATAAACCAGACTTGCCAGCTTTCGGTTCTAAAGACTGTCATTTCTGTTATATTGTTCTAAACCATTAAAACGAGAAGAATAGTAGAGGCAGCAAATTACTGTTAGGAGAGAATTCTATAATGCTTTTCTCTGTACAATCCAATAATAATAGCTCTCCTGAACCACCAAACAGACGTTTCAGCTATCACTGGAATAATTCTGTTTCAGATGCATGTTAGCAGAACAGAACAGTACTACTAAATTTAGAGATTAATGTTAGTCATAAGAGGAAGAGCTTTCTGTGAAAGCTGAGAGGGAAATGTAACAAAAAGCATGGACAGCATTCATTTCCTTAGAGAGGTCTGATTCTGGTTCAGAGTGTGAACCCTGAAACC
>NW_008582188.1:78458-86894 GCF_000691845.1 Merops nubicus
TAAGAGGAAGAGTCCTCTATGGGATAGATATTATCTCCAAGAGACCAAGCAATCATCTTCTGTCAGGGGCTGAACACTATTTTAAGCAGCAGATTACCCCACTCTCATGTAGTATTATGGTTCTTGTGTTCATCAAACATTTGGTACCACTGATGCATCAGAAACTGCTTCAGCAGTGTTGAGGTGTGGCTTTCGTGAAAAGTACATGGGAAAATTCAGGCTTTCTCTGCCAGAAAGGTTTTGAATATGTTGTATATATTTTTGTGGGATTTTCCCTTTGTAAATTAAATTGATTGGTTTTATAGGTTAGGAAAAATCTCTTGATTTTGCTGCTTCTGTATTCCTGAGGTATGTTCCCTAAGCCATACAGATGAATTGTCATGAAACTAGTTTTCATGAGCAGAAATACCTATAATCTATACTCTTGGTATACGTTATGAAATTCAGTCGGTTTAACTACTTGAAGATGTAAGGTGATGTGAATTGTATAACTTTACACTTTAACTTCAGCCAAAATAGGTTTCTTCAGTGAGGTCAAAGAAATCTAACCCACTGAGACAAACTCTCTGTACTGAACGTTGTGCATATGCAGTTCCATAATACTTTGGGTAAGCACAGTTCGTTTAATGAGCTGTAAGAAAGACCTGAGGGTAAAGTCAAGCATATAGGGAACTGTTGTGCTATGTTAGAGGCCACAAGCTAAAATAAAGTTCCTTCCTGTGCACCTGGTTAGACTCATGTTAGGTGAATTTGTTATGCTTTCTCTACAGCCTAGCGTATTTATGGTGCATATATTCAGCACATTGTTTCCTTTAAGTGAAATCTGATGTTTCTGTAAAAATGATGGTACTATGTTGCAGCTGAATCCAAGTTTTTATGGACTTCAAGGGTGGCATTCATCTTGCAAAACATATAAGATGGGTGTATATAACTTTACTCAAAACTTCTGTGTTTTGGTCACCAAAGAGAAATTGATACTGGTGTATAGTGCAGACATCCAAAATAGATCAGATGATATAAAACATCTTCCAGTTATCTGTAAAGGAAGCCTATGGTGACAAGCATGGTACAGATCCCTCTCTTACAGATGTCACCTCGTGTAGCATGTTAGTGTGGACCTTTACCCAGGCTGAGAAAATTACATCTCACAGCCACATAACAGGCCTGTGAAACAAGGATCCATAAGCTGACTAATTGTGCTGACCAAGGTCTATCTGCAGGTCTGGAGAAGCATGGCTGTCTCACCACTCGTCTGCAGGTATGCTACAGAACATTAGTGTCTACAGAACATTAACACTTATGGGTCTGAAATTTTGAATTCCTGAAGTTCCAGATGGTTTGAAACTCCAACATTATTTGGCTTTGCTAGCCTCCATACTCCCAGAGACAAACTCCAGCTGCTCACAATGTCACCTCTCTAATCAACTTTAACTTTTATACCCAGCAGCTCTGCAATGGATTTTGAAAAATAATGTTAACATGAGCATAATTTCAAGTTCGTGTTTTCCCAAAGATTAACTGCTTTTAATCAGTTTCTGAGGTCAACAGAGCATAACAAGATTTTCCCACAGTGGCAAACACAGAACTCTATTTTCCATTTAACCTTTCTTCTGTACATATTTCTGTTCTAAATGATATGAGGTTGATGCCTTTGTTACCTCTATTTTCTTATGTTTTTCCTATGTATATTTGCAAAAAGGTGCATTTCGTTTTAGCAAAAAACTTCATAGTATATATGTGTAAAATTCAAGTTCAAAGAATTTAGCTGCTTTTTTATTTCATATCACACCTTTCTGTTTGAGGTCATGGAATTAAGACTGAAAGTCCAAAGCTGATTATGTTGTCTAGTCTTTTTTTGTTACTTAAGCCAGAACTACATGTAAAGACATACAATTTTTTCGATTTACAGGGAAACTTCCAAATTTTGTAACTAAATTTAGGAAAGTAATTTCAGATACCTATATGGGAAATAATTTGCTGTATGAAATTTCTTAGACCTCCAGAAGTTCTAAATGAGCAAATAAGTTCTTAATACTTTTCTACTGCTAGGCCCCTAAAAGGAGATTATAGTGATTCACAGTAATCCTGTAATAAAATATTATTTTAATCAGGTGTCCCTAGTGATCTCAATTCATATTAAGTTCCTTCTTTTCAGGTCTTGCAAGTGTTAGATCAGCTTGCTGCTTTTTTTTTTTTCTTTTCTTTTCTTTTTTTTTCCCAATAGGAGTGGAAATTATAAAATCCACAAGGTGGACAGAGGGACTTTGCCAAGAAAGGCCAGATTTAAGTGGGAATCCAGCATCTGAGGCTGATTTACAAAGCATGTCATGAGCCTGTCACTGAGATCTCAAGAATTACAGATATCTGAGAGAAAGCAGTCAATATTCACTTACCGTGCTCATCCAGTAGTATGTTGTCAGGTTTGATGTCCCTGTAAAACAGAGAATTTGTTACATTTTGTGCATGGAGCCATGACTGAAGCGTTAATCTCTGCACCGCAGTGGCGGCAGCGAGCCCCAGGGGTTTTGCTGTTTTTGCTGTGGCACTGCCACATCCACACTCCCTGCGGCTGAGAAACCTGCTTGCCGTTTGGAACGTGCTTCTGAAAGCGGCTGCTGCCCCTCCCCTGCCCGCGAAACCGCGCCGCTGAGGCCTAAGGGTTGTACTGCCTTCATCATTAAAGCACAAACTGCGAGAGTACACCGCTTGTCTACTGCACTGTTCATGCTGGCAACATAGATCATGGCATTCCGTGACGGAGGCATGTTTTGAGTAAGACAGATTCTCTGCAGCAGTAATATTTTTAAAAGTCATGGTAACTCTCAAGTACACACATAGATAACCCAGCAAGACTTTAACCCAATTAAGAATCAGATTTGCCACCATTTTAGTCACATAGTATGTTATGAAGTTTTCTGTTACTCTCCACATTATAATCCCCAGTGCTTGCACAACCAGAATTTTTATTACTAACATTTTTCCTTATTTTTCGATATTTTCCACACAACAAATTTAAAATCCTTGTGCCCCATGTTGGGTGCCAATTAATTCTGTCTCCGTTTAGAAGGCTCAGGGCAGACCCCACAGAGCAGAATTTGTGTTCCCCCTTCCCTATCCCTCAGTTTTTCCCAGGTAAAGAGATAAACAAATGAAGGCAGGGGTAATAAAGGCTTTACACCGACTGGAAGTTAACTAAAAATGAAATATATTATTTAACAGGGAACAGAAAGGAAGAAGGGTACGGATTAACAGGGTAAAAAAAGATTACAGGGGTAACAAGGTAAGGAGGGATAAATTTCCAAAACCACAAAACCAGGTGCTGCGTTGAAGCTCCCTTGTACTAGATCCTGATGGATTGATGTGAATTGAAGCTGGCTGAAAAGTTCTTAGGTGTAGATGAAAGCGGGGGATGAGTTTGGAGAACAGGCCCAAATCCCAAGATGGCCACTGCGACGTGCCAGAACAGGGAACAGGAGCAGCAACAAAACAGTGTGTGTCTGGCTGAAGGTCCCAGCAAAGAGAGAGAGAGAGAGACGCTCCCTGCCCTGCTTTAGAGAGCTCCGCCGGCAGTCCCGAAGCCAGGAAGGGGGGAGTGGGAATAGAACAGGTCTCTGCCCCTTTCCTTCCGGCCTGCCCCTGGGGGCGGATCTGGGTGTAGCCCAAGCTACCACATACTCCTCCCTTTAGATTTCAGAGCTCCACCCACCAGGATAAACAGGAATCTTATACCATCACGATACACAAAGAAAACCTACAATTTTAAAGTCTTCCCCATCTGGGTATGAGCCAAGTGACTTAAACAATTTAGAAAACCATCTCATACGTAAATGCAAATGATTTTTATCTACATCTTTTTACTGCCTTGAGAAAAGATGCATACTAAAGGTGTTTTCTAGATTTCCATTTCATGTGGTTTTCTTTTCATATGTTTAGCATTGACATGGATTTGGTTTCCAAGATTATGTACTCTATTCTTTACAGCAGTGGGAACAATGAGATGGAAGATTGGCATCTAGGAGGTGCCTGATTGCCTCAGGGATTCAGCATTAGACAGACCAAAGAAATTATTTAATTGGAAACATCGGTGATATGTCCTTTCTGCCATACCCCACTAATCTGCCATGCTCACATGCACGATTACTCACATATTGTAGGGTCCTGCTAGCTATCTTATGCTAATTCTGTAAGTCTAGCAGCTCTCCTTTTAGCCTCAGAATCTCCACTTGGCTGTCTGTAGTGGCAGGGCCAGTCCCTGGTTTAGCTCACCCTGCGTCACGGCGAGTGTGATGTCTCAGTGCCATGTGACACTGCCTTTTCCTAGCACTTCTGCTTCACGCCATTTTGAACCTGTGTTCTTGGTGTGACGTTGCCAGAGTGAGAGATGCATCAGTCCACCTTGAGCAAAACATTTGTCCCATGGGCTTAATTTTTCACTTATCTCAATGGACAAGGTACTGTAAACTGCCAAAATACACAGTCAAATTTTAAATATTTCCTAGGAAATCCTATCCTGAATTAAACACATGGTAATACATACTTAGATTTTGCTACCAAGTTGGGTTTTTTTCCAATATGCCTATAAATAGAATAAAGAAGTGAAATTTTGGAAAAGGAAAATGTATTTCACCAGAACACTACTTTTTTTTTTATTTTTATTTATTAGAGTATTTCTTCTAAAGGAAACGTAATACAAGAATAAGATAGAAACAGCAATTACTATATGTATATTGCTTGCATGGTATAAACTCAATCATCATCCAAACGTCACACCTTTATTGGCAAAAGAAGGAAAGTTACAGTTCAGTATTCTGAATTCCACACTTTCTAACCTTTCCTGAGAATCAAATGAAATCATGAAGTACACTAAGATTATGTTTACAGTTTGTGTGGCAGCAGCTGGGGAAACAGGATAAATAAGAAATTGCCTTGAATCACTACCTGCACATTTGAAAATATGTATCTGTTCAAGTAAAAGGCTTATCATTGCGAATAATCATCTGGAATGGAAATTTAAAATGATATGAATATTTCAGTGTGAAATACTGTATTTCTTCTGCAGTTTACAGGCTAGCCATAACTGCCTGATTCAGCAACTCTTCCAATTATATGTGCAAAATATAGAGGGAAATCTCTCCTAGAGCCTATGTTACCCAAAAGTCACCAAACTCTAATTTGTGTCTTTCCTTTCCCATGTAGCCACTTGTCTTACCACTTACCATACCAAAACCTCTTCCTCATCTGATTTCATATGGGCAACTTGTGAGTTACAGGAGAATTAAAGGATTAATATCTTTTCTTATATTATAAAACTTATATTTGGATGAATTACCATAGGAAATTCTATACATTTTTATATGTAATGTTAGATCTAATCTTTGAATGAGACCATTTTTGGAAGAGCTACTCTTCAGCTGCTGTCAGATGTATTTGCTAGTAACAAAATGATCTCTGTTTTTTGATAACTGTTTCCTGATAAGAGTTGAAATTGTGATTTCATGTTGAAGGTTTTGTGGTTGATCCACAGCTTGAAAATATGGCAATGACTTTCAATGGGAATAAGCATGTCATAATTTTGACAGTTGAATTAAATATTTTAAACTTTGTCTTCACAAAGTTTAACAAGCATAATCTGAATTTGCATTTCTGAAGTGGGTGAAAAGATTTGAGGTCACACTGAAGTACATTAGGGCCTTTCTGTGGCTTCCTAAAATCACTAATACATTCAACATCACTTCAAACTGTCTTGCCCAGTTTAAGAAAATAAAAATTAAAAATCAGAGTGGTACAATCACTCACTGAGAATAAAACTGATCTAAAGGAGAAATTCAGCTTTATGAGCTATTGCTATATGTATAACAATGCAACACCCAGGGATTGTTCTTTACAAGACTGTGACTTTCTATCTATTTTTTTTTTTAAGAAAATGAGATTAGGCAATGTGAATATATGCTGTGGTATTGCACCATAGACTGTATGTTTTTATTGCTACCAGAAAAGACAGAAAAGACAAAAACACTTGACAACTGTATATATCATCAAATATATTCTTCATTCGGTTGCATCTGTGATGTTCAGAAAATTAAGTGGTAAAATTAGATCTGTGCTGATCTTTCTGTGACTAATTCAGGCAGTAGCTGATACTTGATACAGATACACAGAGATCATAATTCCTTTTGTGCCTAAGGGTTCTTCCCCATCGTATGCTCTGGCAACCTTGCTGGTTTTGCTCAGAGGCAAGACTGTAGCTACAGGCAGGTACAACAGGGTTTATCACCCTGCACAGAGCAGCCTAACCTCTGAGTTCCTGAGGCGACGTGATAGACTCATAACCACACTCCAGATCTCAAAATAAGCTACTTTAAACTGCTTTTAAAGCAAGTAAAATAATAGACTAACTTAAGCCAGAAGCTCAACAATTTCTCAAGTATGATGCAGCTGGTTTGGGGTCACCTGCCTGGAGACATATGTGATGTGTAGATTCACATGGCAGGCAAGAAAGCAAAGCTCAGGGTCACTGTGAATAGTGTGTCTTCCAGCAGCACTCTGTTATGTGGCTGTCCCCACGTTACAGTATGGCACTAAAAGCTCCTGAGGCAGCTTGCTGAAAGCTCCAAAGACTGCAGAGGAGCGAGGCCACTCCTCTGCCCTTGCCCTAATCACTGCCTGCTGGGTACAGGGCAGGGGGTGTTCAACACCAGCAAGGGGAAGACATAGCATGTCTAGGAGCATTGTAATTAAGCTTACTGGATATATTCAGATGCTTCTGGCATCTCTTATATAACAGACAGGTAGTTCCTTTAAATAAATACTTTAGTTAAATTCATTTAAATAGTAAACCCATTGTTTATGTAGGAAGGTGAATTTAAAAAATAAAAACTTCTTAGTTAAGCAGTTTAAATTCAAACATATTAAGTAAGCAAAATTCATTTTTGATTACACATCAATTTTTCAGAAAACATTTTTCCCCTTAGCAAGCATGTTTAAACAACAGGGTGTGAAATTCAGTGCTTTAACTTCAGGGTTTCCCTGTTGTGCATATCCCTAGCTATGAGAATGAATTGAAACACTAATTTCATACTCCAAGTATCTTGAACCAGCTCATACGAGAAATTGAAGGACTTTTGCAAGGAGCAAACTCAGTTTTGATTCAGAAGAGCCCTGGACTGATTTTTAACCATTCATCAATCCGCTGGCAATGACCAGCAGAGCTATAGCAGAGGTCCTTGCCACTGATTTAATAAACACAACTTTCTCAGTCTGAATCTATTTCACCTCTTTTTATACAGATAAAAATTAAAGAAACATAGAAATGGGAGTAGAGAAACCTTCAAAGTCTTTGCTCAGTGACAGGACCAGGCATAACTAATATAACAGCTGGCCCAAGAAACTCAAAGGTGTGGACAAATGAGACAAAATTTGGAAAAATAGCAGTTTAATTACCACTTGTTGATACTACCTGTGAAAGCATTTCTAGCTTTCTTCAACTGCCTTATCTACAAATGTCAAACTAAGCTGCCTAAAGGATAAAAGTACAGTAGAAAGGTGCTTCATATAATTTTCAAGTAGAAAAGAATGACTAATCTATTTGTAATCTATTTGTATCTTCTATAATACCTAGGCCCAATGGACATCCAGTGCTTTAAGACATTCCCTCTGAATGGAGGAAAACCATGTGTGTGGTTCGACTCATGTTCACTGTGTATGCCAGTCAGAGTTCCCTGAATTCCCTGGAAAGGCTCACAATGATTATAAAGGACTTAGGTTCAAGTATCTGCAGCTTTACTTACTGCTTCCATCAGTGTTTTTTTCTGGTATTACCAAGTGAGGTAGAAGCAGATTTCTGAAATAACAAGTGGAAAAAACATGCAGTCTTCATACTCGGAGGTTTTCGAGACCTGATTGAATAAATACCAAGCAACTTGGTCTGATCTGAAGGTTGACCCTGCTGTGAGGCAAACATTAGACTAGAAGCCTCTGGAGGTCCCTTCCAGCTTAAATTAGTCTGTGAGTCTATGAAAAATAATGTACCCAAGTTCAAAATCTTCTTCCTTTTGGCTACAAGGAAGTTCATGAAAGATTGAAGAGACCTGAGAGAGGACCATATATGTGGATTTTAGTGTGTCTTTGGTATAGTTCATTGCAGTTGGAAGATAGAGCTCCCACATGTTAAATTCTGTCATGGGGCTTGAGTGCTCATGAATAACATAGTAGCCTATCTTCAGCAGAAAAGGAGGTTAAAATTGAAATAGTCGCAGTTCGCACTGAAGAGGTGTAACACAGTATTTATTAGCTGTGTGAAGTGGCAAAAGAATGAAGATTATTTCACCTGAAGAGGACTTGGGCCTCTCAATAAGAGTGAGCAAAACTAGGTGATTATACTGCTGATGTCAGATATAGTGAGGAATAGATACAAATTTTATATATATATATATATAT